>NC_080782.1:222416394-222716394 GCF_028018385.1 Neofelis nebulosa
AGTGGGAGAATGGCATAGACAGCAGAGCATTTGGCCACAGAAAGCAAGGGACCAGAGAAAGGCACGGCAGAGAAGAGAGAGGCTTGACGAGGGCTGGAGGGTCCACATGGAAGAGGGCTTACCCTCCGGTTGGCAAGCAGTGCTGGTTCTGGGCAGGAGGCCTCAGTGCCTCCCCTCTTGGACCCCAGTGATGGCCGTTGGCTTCCCCTCGAGCAAGTGGCCCAAAAGGGAGCAACATAGAAGCTCCCTTCTATGGGAGCTTCCCATAGAAGCGTCCCTTCTATGTCTTTTATGACGTAGCTTCGGAAGCCACGCACCATTGTTTCTGCAATCCTGTTAGTTACACGCAGGTCAGGCTTGTTCGGTGTAGCAGGCCCCACACCAGTCCAGGAATATGCCCAGGGGAGAACCCCGGAGGCCATCAGGTGACATTCCAAAGTCTCTGAGGTCCCTCTGAGCCTCCCCCAGGCGATTCATCGAGATTCTGCTTACTCTTATGGGAACCGTCTTCCTCCTTCTTACTTGAGAGAACCGGAGTATTTCAGTATCCTTGCAACACCTGAACTCTGACTAAGAAAGCGATGAAGACGGAAAAAGAGAGTGTTGTTTGAGCCATCGCCTCTTGTAGAACGTGGAGGTCTCTGAGGTCTTGCCCTTCTGAGCGCCTCCTTCGTAGCCTCCTGTCTCTCTCTAGCATGTGGCATTCCACACCAGTCCCTCCTCATCTAGGCAGCAGGAGCGACTGTCAGGCCCTGGGGACTCGGCCGTAGACAAAATAGGAAAAGACCCTGTTCCCTGGAGCTGACGTTCCAGTGTGGGGAGACAGACACCAAGGAAATAGACACACCAGATGGTGGAAGGTGTCATAAAGATAATTAAAGATAAAGTGTGTGTTATTCTACAAAGGGTGGTCAGAGAGGGCCTCTCTCCTGAAGCAGCATCTGAGCAAAGACCTAAATGAAGAGACAGAGTGAGCCATGAGCATATCAGAGGAAAGGGGGCCCAGGAGTTTGCAGGGAAGCCAAGAAGTGGGCAGTCTGCGGAGGATGTGGGATCAGGGGAGAGACTTTTGACACGGGGACTAGGATTAGGATATGTCCTGTAGCCAAGGAACAGTTCATGATTCAGGGATGCAGGAGAGAGAGGGATGAAATCCAGAGGCTAAAGAAAGGCATCTGCCTCCGACAGACTGGACCCTTCTCCCATCCTAACAGGAGGGAAGACAGGATGCGACACAGATGGAAGCAGGTTGAAGACGTGAAGATGACGAGGGAGTTTCTGGCAATCCAGAAAGCAAGCCACTTAGGACAACGCTTCAAAACCTTTAATGTGGAAATGAATCACCCAGTGACTTTGTTAAGACGCAGATCCTGTTTCAGTAAGTCTGAGTGGGGTCTGAGCTGCTGCATTTGTTTTTTTAACATTTTGATTTATTTTTGAGAGACAGAGAGAGACAGAGCGCGAGCAGGGGAGGGGCAGAGAGAGGGAGACACAGAATCCGAAGCAGGCTCCAGGCTCTGAGCTGTCAGCACAGAGCCCGACGCGGGGCTCGAACCCATGAACCGTGAGATCATGACCTGAGCTGAAGTCAGACATTTGACCGACTGAGCCACTCAGGTGCCCCTGAGCTGCTGCATTTGTGACAAACTCCCTGGTGAGGCCTGCACTGTTGGTCTAGGACCACCTTTTAAGTACAAAGGGATGTAGGATATATGGAAGATTTGTGGGCAGTGTGTAGGGACTTTTGAGGTTTGTAGCCATCCATTGAAGTGAGGACAGTCACCGCAGCTGGTACACTCGGGTACAGGGATGGAGTAAGGCGATAGTTGGGTTTCATCAAGAATGAAGACAGAGCCAACGAGCTAGTGGTATTTATGAGGAAGCAATTCATGAGGAAACAAAATTTTTTGCTTATTTTTGAGACAGAGACAGAGTGTGAGCAGGGGAGAGGCAGAAAGAGAGGGAGACAGAGAATCCCAAGCAGGCTCCATGCTGTCAGCACAGAGCCCGATGCAGGGTTTGAACCCACAAGCCCTGAGATCATGACCTGAGCCGAAGCTATGAGTCAGAGGCTTGATCAACTGAGGCATCCAGGCACTCCATGAGGAAGCATTTTTTTTTTAATTTTTTTTCAACGTTTTTTATTTATTTTTGGGACAGAGAGAGACAGAGCATGAACGGGGGAGGGGCAGAGAGAGAGAGGGAGACACAGAATCGGAAACAGGCTCCAGGCTCCGAGCCATCAGCCCAGAGCCTGACGCGGGGCTCGAACTCACGGACCGCGAGATCGTGACCTGGCTGAAGTCGGGCGCTTAACTGACTGCGCCACCCAGGCGCCCCGAGGAAGCATTTTTTAATGATGTACCACTTAATGCAGTCTGGGCTAAGTAGGAAGTGAAAAACAGATATGATCAGATGATGAAAAAAATGATAGGGCCAAGGAATCATGGGCCTGGATGAGGTCAAAGAATCGCTGGGAAGGGAGCATTAGAAGCAATCAGCTAGGGGCACCTGAGTGGCTTAGTTGGTCAAGCGTCTGTCTTTGGCTCAGGTCCTGATCTCATGGTTCATGGGTTCGAGCCCCACATTGGGCTCTGTGCTGCCAGCTCGGAGCCTGGAGCCTGCTTCGGATTCTATGTCTCCTGCTCTCTGGCCGCTCCCCTGCTTACAGTCTATCTCTCTGTCTCTCTTTCTCTCTCAACAATAAAGAAACATTAAAAAATTTTTTTAATTTAAAATTTAAGAAGCAATCAGCTAAATAGAGAGGAGGAGGTCAGGAAGTGAGGGGCTAGAAATAGAGGTTTAGAGGGGATGACAAGGTCAAGCATCTGACCTCCAGAGTGGAAAACTGAAGACCATTTGAGGTGTGGAGGTCAAGAAACCGAGAGCCCAAGGTGTAAGATGGATCATTCCCCCCAAATAGTGACAGAAGTGGTTGGTGAAAACGAAGATAGTGAGTTCAATACTCAAGGCATTAAGGAACAAGGAGCAATAAAGAAGCTGGAAGATAAGAGCAGGTTTTTAGTCTGATGACATGAACTTCGAAGGAGCTTTGTGCCAGACTCTGCCAGATGCTGGGAATACGAGACAGGCACAGTCCCTCTCCTCAGTGCAAAGAGAAGCCAGGAAGGGTTTTAGACCAGTGCTATCTTCCCCCCAGTATATATGTTAAATTCTAACAACCCCATATGATGGTATTTGGAGGTAGGATAGGTGCCCAGGAAAGGTAACTCTCTTTACAAAACATATTTAGCACATGTCACGTGCCCGTGTCTCACACCCATCATTTCATGTGCCCAGTAGGAATCCTGTGCACTGGATATTACTATCCTCATTGGGCAGACAAGGACACTGGGCTTGGAGACCAGTGACGGTTAGAGCCAGCCCTTTGCTTCTTGTCCTGCCTCCCTCTGACCACTGTACTCTCCTGCTCGCAGCTTTGACGGGCAGGGTGAGGACACTGGACATGATGGCTAGGGACAGGTGCTCAGCCAGGAATGGAGAGAAGGAAAGGGTGCCAAGACCTGTAGGTTGGATTCCATCAGCTTGACCCAAGGCATAGGAATTGCTCTGTAGACTTTCTGCTCTTCTTTTTTTAATGTTTATTTATTTTGAGAGAGAAAAGAAGTGAGAAGTGGGGAGGAGCAGACAGAGAAGGAGAGAGAGAATCCCAAGCAGGCTCTACATTGTCAGCACAGACCCTGACGTGGGGCGCGATCTTATGAACTGTAAGGTCATGACCTGAGCTGAAATCCAGAGTCCTATGCTTAACCGCCACCCAGGCGCCCTGACTTTCTGCTCTTCTATTATGACTTTCTTTCCCAAGTGTCTTCACTCTCCATGACACCCAATAATATTTACTGAGATATTTGTGATGAGATGTTTGAACAAAGATTTTAGAAGAGCAAAGGGCCCAGGGAGGGTTTCAGAGACAGATGGCCTCCCTGTGTCTACTAACCCAGAGAACAAATGTGCAAGGTGTGGGGGCAGGGAGGCCGTCTCAGCCCTGACGTCTCCCTTCCAGGGGCCTCAATACAGTTCCTCTTGCACAAGGACAGCATTATGCCTGGTAAACTTTGGTGTGGGCAGGCGAGATATTAGAGGATTTGCAAGGCTGCTGCAGTGATGACACCAGCCTATGACATGAGAGACCGGCAGAGCTAGAAAAGGAGCCCACGTTCCTTAGTTTACAAACACACAAGCCAGTGGCCTTGTCCACGGGCTCAGCATTGGTTAGCGAAACAAGAGAGGATATGAATCCCAGGCTCCTCGCTGGTTCTCTAATCACTCTAATCCTCTTAAAAAGAATTGCCATAAAACCAACAAAAACTCCAGAAAGAACTAGCATCTTTTGGATGAGCATGACCTTCACTGGAGAGAGTTTTCTTAATATGCTTTTGGTGCCATTTTTCCTATGAATCAATCACAAATGTCCTGTGGGCAGAGCCCTGGCCAGGTACACCTGTCCACAGCTTTGCATTGTGGACTCTGAACTGTTGGCAGCATGGATGGATGGATGGATGGATGGATGAGTGGATGAGTGAGTGGGTGGGTGGATGGGTGGATGGGTATGTGAATGTATGGATGACTGCAGGAAGGAGTTAGAGAATATTACCTGGACAGCCTCAGAGTACAAATTCTAGGACATAAAACGTCAAATTAACATTTGTTAGTGTTTCTGGCACAGAAGACTGTCTCTTGGTGGAAAACTCTGCTTTTGCCTCCCAGTGTAGACATCAGCAGTCAGTTAATTACATGTAGTTATAGTTACCACTGTTGTTTTTATAATGTGTCTGACTCCCTCAATGAAGAGGTAGTAAACAATTAAAACACTTGCTCCTATACTGTCCTAAATACTCCTTTGGAGCGGCTGTGAAATCCACCATCCCGAGAGAGAGACAAGGGGAGAAAAGAAAGTGCCTTCCCTTTCAGAATACATCAAGCAGTAAAAAGTCACCAGTGGATGACAAGAGTGGTAGGGACATCTAAGGCTGAGGTAGCAGCAGCAGGTTCGGGGGGTGGGGGGTGGGGGGTGGGAAGGAAAGTCTTAATAAAGGCTCTGTTGGCTCTCTTGCCCCTGGGGTCTTCTGCTGGGCCCCTGACTAGGTCTGCTAGTCACTAGTCCCTCCTGTGGGGGACTGGTCACAAAGGTGTTTTGCTGCTTTTGGAAGTAGGCAGACCTGGGTTCTATCCCCCTAGCTTTGTGACACTAGTTACTTAACCTCCCTGAGCCTAAATTTACTCATTTGTGATTCAGGACAGGATTGTCCAGAGTAAGTGATGTAGGACACTGGGTGTCAGGGCGCGCTCAGCCAAGCGCTCACAGCGTGGATCTTCCCTCTCCCCGCGCTGCTGCAGGAAGCGGCCACAGAGAGGAGAGACCGCAGGAGACGAGCCCTCCACTCGGCTTCCAAACGGCTCTCTGCGGTGCCTCTGCCGGCGAGGTCCAGGCGCGCGTTCCGGAGACAGCGCGCCCCCTAGAGGCCGACCTCCCGAACAAGGGTTGCTTCCAAGGTAGGACTGATTAAAAAGCTTTGGGGAGGCCCTAGGCCAATGCACAAGGTGGAAAGGAACTAATGAACGAGAGCACAGCTGTTGATTTCGTTTTCTGGAGGCCTAGAGGGGATCCTGTCGGTCCTAGCTTGCATCCCCAGGCCGCCGAACTGACCACAGTTGGCTAAGCTGAAAAAGCTTCTTTATTCGAATGGGAAAGTCTCAGTTTCAACTACCATCTACTGAGCACTCACGAGGTTTCAGTCTCTGTGCTGGGTGCTTTCACTTACTTTATCCCATTTAAATTCAGTAACCCTTTGAGGGAGGGTTTGTTTTTCTGATATGGTAACTGAAGCACTCTAAAAGAAAGTATGTACCCATGGTGGAAACGTGGCTACCGCGGGATTCGTTTAGTGTGCTAGGGCTGCGGCAACAACTACCAAAACCACAATAGAAATGTATCGTCTCATAGTTCTGGAGGCTAGGAGTCTGAAACAAGGTGTTGGTCACCTCCTCAGGTCAGAATCTTCTTCAGACCTTTCTCTTTGGACTGTAGATGTCTCGTGTTTGTGTGGTATTCAGTCTGTATGGATATCTGCTCCAAATGTCCCGTTTTTAGAAGGACACTAGTCATACCGGATTAGGATCCTAAGGGACTCCTGTTTTAACTTGATTACTTTTGTAAAAATTCTATCTCCAAGTCACTTTCTGAGACGCTAGAGGTTAACACTTCAACATAAGAATTAGGAGGACTCCGTTCAACCATAATGGAATTTAACCCACAACTGCTGATTCTAAGGCTGGTATTTGCCTGTATAGCAGGATTCTTATACTTGGGTGTACGTTAGATTTACCTAGAGGGACACCTGGGTGGCTCAGTCGGTTAAGCGTCCGACTTCGGCTCAGGTCATGATCTCACAGTTTGTGAGTTCGAGCCCTGCATCGGACTCTGTGCTGACAGCTCAGGGCCTGGAGCCTACCTCGGATTCTGTGTCCCGTCCCCCACCCCTACCCCTTCCCTGCTCGCACTCTGTGTCTCTCTGTCTCTCAATAATAAATAAATGTTAAAAAAATTTAAAAAAAAGATTTACCTAGAGAATTATTTTTTTAATTTTTAAGAGGTGTGTGTGTGTGTGTGTGTGTGTGTTTTAGAGAGAGAAAGCGAATGGGGGAGAGGAGCAGATGGAGAGAATATTTTTTATTTATTTATTTTGAGAGAGAGGGTGCAAGCATGGGTGTGCAGGTGGGGGAGGGGCAGAGAGAGGGAGAGAGAGAATCCCAAGCAGGGCTCGATCTCACAAACCGTGAGATCATGACCTGAGCTGAAATTAAGAGTCAGACACTTAACTGACTGAGCCACTCAGGTGGCTCCCTGAGAGAGAGAGAGAGAGAGAGAGAGAGAGAGAATCTTTTTAAAAAATTTTTTATTTATTTTGAGAGAGAGAGAGAGAGTATGCACAAATGTAGGAGGAACTGAGAGACAGAGAAGGAGAGAGAGAATCCCAAGCAGGCTCTGTGCTGTCAGCACAGAGGTCAACTCGGGGCTCAATCTCACAAGCCATGAGATCATGACCTGAGCTGAAATCAAGAATTGGACACTCAACCAACTGAGCCACCCAGGTGCCCCGTAGATTTAGGTTATTTTTAAGATCTTAATTTTTCCTTTACATGGTGAATTAATGGGTGCTTATCTATATCCACATCTATATTTATATCTCTATTAATATGATCATATCTAATGAAGAGGCTACTCCAGGACCATTAAGGAAAGTATATCATAAACAGGATTATGATTTATCCTAATTCATTGCTGTGTACCTGAGGCTACTCAATCCTCCAAATAGTTGGGCTTGTTCAGATTGGTTCATGATTCTCTGAATCTCACTTAGCTTATTCTAATAGCTTAGTTAGATTTTCACAAGGGTCTGGAGTTAGGACCATTTTGTCCAAGCTACTTCTTTGATCAGTGCTGTGTTTTTACCAATCTAGATCAAACATACAGGTCACGATTTAGTGTGCCAATTCAGTTAGAAAGCTCAACTGATTAAGGTAGAGGAATCCAGAGACTGAAACTTCACTGAGTTAAGTGGAATCAGTTCAGTGGATAGGAAAAAGAAAGAGAAAAACAATTAGTTCCTATAAAACAGAAGAATATGAGTTGCTGAGACTCTCTTAAACATGTAGAGATAGCAAGTGCCTTGGCAGGAAGTGGTAACCAAAACCATTAAACCACACCTTGAGAAAATGAGCATTAATTTGGGATTACAGCAGGGATAAAAAACAAAACACTGGTGGAAGAGAATAAGAAAATCTAATCTTCAGTGCCCACGGATCAGAATGCAACGTTTTGACTTTGTTCTTCTGGTTTTGAAATGATGGAGCTGCTTTTCCATTTTAGAAACAATGTATTTTAAGTACCTCAAATACCCCATATTCTGTAGGCAAAAGTAAAGACAGTTAACAGAGCATAAATCTGTTTCATTTGACTACATGAGGGAGCTTCAAATTCTCCTTTAAAGCCCTGGCTAGTGCATTGTTCAGAAACAGTGGGACACAGGGATCTGGGAGGCTTCGGAGGTACCCAAACTCAGAGAGTGGTTTGCCAAACAAGGAGCACTGAGTTGTCATGGTGTGAATTTGCAAAACTTGATACTTTTAGTGATACGGTATTCGCCTTGAATTGTAGTGCACAGTACATTTTGTCTTCATTGTAAGGAAAAGGATATGAGCAAAGATAAGGTAGTATGTTTTTCATATTTCTTCCCTTTTCTACCCTGTAAATAAAAGAGCAAAAGATATTACCGAGCAAATGTTTAGAAAAATTTGGCTTATTTTCATGCTTAGAAGTTTTGCTATAGGGATAGTCACTGCTACTGTTTACATGAGACATTCCTATGGGGGAAACTAAACTCTGAAGTATTTACTATGCTTAGATAAAACACATATTTTTCCTTGTGAGTACAGCATGTTCAGGTTTATACATACCATGTGTAATTCCCCAAGCACTTTTTGCAGCTCAAAAGCATGACATCAGATGCATTTGTGGAAGTTGATGTGAAAATTCTTTGCTTTTTAAAATACTTGCTAACTGAGCCTATTAAAAGTATGCCTTGTTACTGAATTGGCTTTTATTGGTATTGACTCCAAAAATACGGATAAAATAGGAGGGAAAAATTATCTTTTCCCCATAGAATTTGAATGGAGAAATCCAAGACTAAGGGTGAGAAGTTTGTCATAATAATAGCAGAATCCTAGAAAGAAGAGTCAAAAATGAATGCAGCTGAAGAACCCAGAGACTTCTCTGGTTTGTGCCATCCTGAGGCTCTGATTCATGTAGTACCCTAACGCCATTCTGTACATTTCCATCATTCAGAAAATATCTAAACGGTCCATAGTATTAGGGAAAAAATTAGCCAATTGTGAACAGAGCCCAGAAGATGGCACAAAACATTTCTTTACTGTACTCATCACATCATTATTCAGTCTTGCCACCCGACTATGCTGCATGACAAGACCAAAACACATCTTTCTCACTAAAGCAACTGAGGAATGCGTTAACGGGTGGAGCCCCTGTAAACTCTCTCAAAGGACAGCTCTGTGGTTGCTCTGCTTGGGAGGCCAGGTGTGAGATATCACCATTGACACAGCCTCCCCAATCCCAATGGTGATGATGGGATCTTACAGTGGTAGAGATAGTGGCAGCCCTTAATCATCAGAGGCAGAGTGGGTGCATCTACGGTGGAGGGTAATCAGGATGCCTTTGCCTGAACTTTGATGGTAGTGAATTTGCCATGCTCCCGGAGTGAAATAGATGAGCCACCTTCTGGAGTATGGCTTGGTCTATATAAGAGGAAAACACTCTAAGTCTAGTAGCCAAACACCTGCCTTGAGCCACCACTGTGGACAGTCATGGCCTCTTACCAGTTTCCAGACTTAGGTCAATTTACAGACCCAAAGCTCCTTGATTCAAGAAGAGGCAGGTTGCCCTGGAGGAAGGATCCTGCTTGCTCTCACATAAGCAGAACACATGGGGCCAGAATCAAGGGTTAGAAATGGGAGTGGCTCTTTTTATTATTTTACCTAATGAACTCACTTCCAGTTAATTTTTGCTTTTCATCCTGATAACCTTGAGTTCTGCTGCTTTGGAGGTCTTAGTCCTAAAAGAGGAAATCTTTCCACTGGAGAAAATAACTACAGTTCCATTAAATTGGAAAGTGGGATGTCCACCTGGTCTTTTTGGGCTGTTTTATGCCATTGAACCAACAGGCAGAAAAGAAATTCCTCTAATGGCCACAGTGATTGATCTGAACCACCACAGAGAAACTAAATTGCTGCTACACAGTAGGGACAAGGAGAACTTTGTCTGAAACCCAGGGGATTTTCTGGGGTGTCTTTAGTATTTCTATGCCCAGTGTTATGATGGAAACCATAGAAACAAACAAACAACAAATGCAAGATAGTTGACTACTCAGTCCTTTTTCGAATTTGGGCTATACTACCACTTAAAGAATCCCCACCAGCTGAGGTTCTGACTGAGGGTGAGAGAAATACAAAATGAGTAATAAAGGAAAGAAGTCATAGATATCAATTATGGCCTCATGGCCAATTAAAGAAATGAGGAGTGTATTGCTTTGCACATTTTCTATTTTCTTGGTATATATAGGTTTTTATTTGCATATATCAACCATTTTCTTCATCTTCTTCTCATTTTTATTTTTAAATATAAGTTGTTGGAGAATAACTTTATAGCTTAGTCTTTAGGGTAAACAGAATAGCAAATTGAATTGTGACAAGATTTGGGGGTTAATTAACATAATCAGTGATGGACATAGTGACTGTTTGGACCTTGCCTTTCTTCATTTTGAAGAAAGGGTGAGAACTTCTTCACTTGGAAGGACACCTGTATCTTATTAGTTAGAAATATAAAGTTGCTTTGCTATTTTACAGAAGTTGCAATGTTTAGAGAAAGGTGTATATGGAAGCTGTATAGCCAAAGGGGTAGGCTGTGTCAATTATTAACTTATTGCTTCTCAGCTCCAAATCCATACTTCATTGCCTGCTCTGTGATAATGGAGGTGGACCCTATAAATATTTCTCCCTTGCCTACTGAGATGATGCTAAGTGTTGTTGGTAAAAGGTACTGGAGGAACACTGGAGGAAACAGGGTTTTGCTTCCTGGTTCTAATGTGCTTCTCATAAAACTAGGCTTCTGCCGTGAGGGTAGCTTGTCAGGCTGGGTTCCTACAGTAAGCAGGGGCCAGCAGCCCCTGGTGGTCAGTTGGCACATGGCACATCCCTGTGGGCAGCTTCCCCTGGCCCACCTTGGGCAGCTTCACAGCAGAATGGTGCCAGCATGGCACTTCCCTGTGAACAGCTTTCCTTAGCACCCCAGACAGCAAATTTAGGCAAGTTGAAAGCCATGACACCTTTCTGTGCATGGCTTCCTCTGGCACCCCAAATAGCCCATATCCAGCAAGTCCCCCTAGCACAGCACCCTAGCATCCATAAGCCAAGGAATGCCACGGATTGTCAGGAACCACCACCAGCTGGAAGAGACAAGGAAGGAATCTTCCATAGAGCCTTTGGAAAGAGAATGGCCTTGCTGACACCTTGATCTTGAACTTCCAGCCTCTAGAACCGAGAGACTTCCCGAATCCCAGTCTCTTCCCAGGTGTTCTCTTCCCTAGTCGGCACATTACCTGGAATCAGGGGTAGTGACAGAATGCATTACAGTGCATCACCTCTAGAAGGGGATAATGAGACACAGTGCATTATAGTACATAACCTCTAGTAAGGGGTAGCATGACAAAGATTTTTAAATGTTTGCTTAATGTGCTCAAAGAGAAAAATGAAAGCATAGTAGCTATTAATAATGAATGATAAAAAATTATTAAATCCTTAGTTTTTATTATGTGACATTACCGCATCTGTTAGTTGGCAGGAAAGCACCCTCAGGTTCCAATGTGTCCATTCCCTGACTGCCAACAGACTGCTGATATGTGCGAAGGGCTCCAAGTATCCATTGGGTTACCCATATAAGGCATTTATAAAGTATTCTTGTCACATTAGAACTTGACTGGATCCAACCTACTTTTCCTCTGTTGTCACTAATACTGCTCTTATCTCGTTTGTCCTGTGCCTGTGTTAAAAAAAGGACATACATTGCTACTAATAACCAAGATGCTAAATGGTGATTACAACTGATAATGCAAAGATTTTTTGAAAATATGTAAGATTGTCTTTTTATGTACAGGAATGTGTGGAATTGATATGAGAACTGGAATCTCATATCAATTTGGAATTGGAATGAGGATTGATGAAAAATTCATCTGTACCCACTTAAATGATATTGCACAACAAATACAGGTACCAACAGATCCCATTTTCATTTCCCCATGATTTTTATCTAAGATAATATCCTATGTAGATTGGTTATTTCCATACTTTGTTTTGTTGTAATCTTCTTAGTAGGTCCTGTGAAATGTTATTTTGCCTAAGTGACTTGAGACTGGAGTTGATCTTTTCGCCAGAAGCCCTTGGCAGTAAGGGGTTAGTGCTAATTTACCTTGGGGGTGTTCTACTGGGCATTACTTGATGTTGCCACATAACTTTTAAGATATGTTCTGGAAATTTTGTTGATTAGTCTATATTCTATAGCATAGTGGGGAACACGTATAAAGCTTAGTTAACCTCTATATACTATGATAGCTTATTGCTGACTAGTTATAGTGTATGTAGGATTGCCTATAATAATTTAAGCTGCTTATTGATGTGTGTAATGGTAGCAACATGTAATCTTGTACATTTACTGAGATGTTGCCTTTTTTATTTTAAAAGACTTATACAAATAGAATTCAAGTGTGCCTTTTACTTCAGTGAGGGTTAATTTGCAAAAATTTTTAATGACATCCCACTGATTTCAGATTTCACTTGAAACTGACTTTAGGAAATTGTCCTGTATATTCCAAAAGAGAGAAAGAAAATTATGAGAGAAAAGCAGGCAGAAATTGAACAAGAATAAATGAGTATCAAAAATAGTGAATGAGAGATGCTTAACTGACTGAGCCACCCAGGCGCCCCTCTCACTTAATTCTTATACAGCTTCTTTGAGTCAGGCATTATCACCCTACATTTTACAGATGAGAAAACCAAGGCTCCTCCAAACATTCCCTTTCTTTTTAATGGAACCTGGCAACTTCTGAGGACCTTAAAGCCCTGTTGGGTGGAGGCTGAATTCCTTCTCACACTGAAATTCCTCAGGGTCAGGAAGTGAGGACCATGCCCCGCTCTCTCGCCATTTTAGCTTCCAGAACATTACCCTTCATCCCTATGCCCAAGATCCTAAAAAGTTTATCTGGAGTCAGTTTTTGAATGAAAGTCCATCAGATGATAAAGCACAAGCTCTTTCCACACACTCCACCTGGGAAGATGAGCCAGCAGTGGGGCCATCTGTGCTCTTACCTCCCAGGCAAACCAGTGGGGCAAGTCCTAGAGTTAGCTCTCCAGGTTTCAGTTTCCCCACCTGTAAAATCAAAGTACACCAGCTGTGTGTGTGTAAACAGGGAAATGAATGTGAGTGGATTAGTTGTTAAGGGGGGTCAGTGTATGTACTGGTTAAGGACCTGGGCTCAACTGGAAAGGTCAGAGTTCAAAGCCTGGCTGTGACAATTCTTAGCTGTGTGAACTTGGAAAAGTTGCTCAACCTCCCCACACTTGACTTTCCTGAACTTCCTCTTTCTTTTGACCCAACATTTTACTATGAAAATCTTCAAACATGTAGGCAAGTTGAAATAATTATACAGTGAGTACCCATATACCTACCATCTAGATTCTATGACCAACATTTTACTGTTATCTGCTTTACCCTAATCTATCCATTCCTTTATCAATGTGTTACAAACTGAATGCCTGTGTCTCCCCCAAGATTCATACATTGACCTAACTCCCCGTGTAGCTGTATTTGGAGATGGGGCCTCTAAGGAAGTAATTAAGATAAACTGAGGCCATAAGGGTGGGGCCGTAATCCTGATAGGATTCCGGTGTCTTTCCGTAAGAGGTCATGTGAGTACATGGTGAGATCGCAGCTGCCTACAGGCCAAGAAAAGAGGCCTCAGAAAGATGCCTACCTTGTCAGCACCTTGAACTGTGAGAAATAAATTTTCTGTTGTTTAAGCCTCCCAGTCTGTGGTCTCTTGTTATGGTAGCCCTAGCAGACTAATATACTGAATATTGATCCAACTTATCATTTTGTGCATTTCAAGATAGGTTTGCAGATAGCAGTACATTTCACCCGTAAACATGTCAGCATGCATATCATTAACTGGAGTTCAATATTTATTTACATATTTCTTTAATCTTATTAAAAATAAATATGACTATTAAAAACATATATGTTGTAAGGACATATATGTGCTGTGTACCCCTTTCTGACAATCTTAAGAATTTACAGAGTGAAGAGCTTGTATACAATAGTTTTTTGTTTTTTTTTAAACTTCAGTTTGGGGCTCCTGGGTGACTCAGTTGGTTGAAACTCTGACTCAGATCATGATCTCATTGTTCATGGGATTGAACCCCATGTCAGGCCTTTGCTGGCAGTGTAGAGCCTGGTTGGGATTCTTTCTCTCTCTGCTCCTGCCCTGCTCATGCTCTCTCTCTCTCTCTCTCTCTCTCTCTCTCAAAATAAATAAATACACATTAAAAAAACAAACAAGCAAAAAACTTCAATTTGAAGGAAAAGCTCTTGTTAGAACTACACTTGTTGGTTTCAACACTTTTTGGACATCATCAATTGCTGAAGTATGATTCTATGGAAAGGGAATTGAAATGGGGTTCAGAGACTGGATTATCATGCTGGCTTGGTCAGATCTTTGCAAGTCCATCAACTAGAAAATTCTAATACTGAGGATGTCCTCCACCTTTTCGGCTTATTCAACTCATTTATTCTTTCATTCAGTTATTTAATTCATTGAATAAGTGGTATTAAAGTCCGTGGGCCCCTCATTTGCATAGGCCCTTCTAAATCCTGGCAAAGACTCTGTAACATATTCACGTGGTCATGTGTTTTCATAAGATTTACAAAAATAAGAACTTTCACTTTAACTGGTTAATGGCTATGTTTTTTCCACTCCAGCTTCCCCTCTGTCACCCTGTGCTGGGTGGTGTTGGAGTGGCCATAAGCACTTGGGGGGCTAAGGAGAAATTGAGTTGGGGGATCCATTTCGGGAGGGTTTCTTGGCAGGTATCAATGTGGTTCACAGTCATTTCACATACAGTGAAGTTACTGTGAACTGTCCAGATGTAGGCGTGGCTCCAGGCTTTCTCCAGCCATATACTGTGCCAACTTATCTGACACCGTGACATGGAGAGGCAAGAGGTCATATTGCTTCATGAGCGTGTTCACAGTGCCCACCATCAGCAGTCTAGGGGTACTAAAGGAGAAGCAAGGCTTGAAATACAGCACCGGAAGCTGATCTGTGGAACATTTTGATCATCAAGATGAAAACTGGGGGTGGAAAATTTGGTTCTGTTGGCTGAAAGATCTCTTCTGGGAGGAACATCCTCGATCATGTCCTGAAATCTTACAGTGCGCATATGAAAAAACTTGATAGAGTTTCTCCCAAATTACATAGCAATCCTAAACATTTGTGAGGCATTAGAAATCATGAGCTGGGGAGCTGAAGGAAACTTTTCTAATTTATTGATAATAAAAAACAAATTTCAATCAGTTATGCTAGAGAAAAGACTGAAATCTTTCTCTTTCCTCTATAAAAATGACAATTCAAACATTGTCATCCTATACACAGGTGATTATGTAGCCAAAAAATGTAAAGAAAAAATATTATACAGGTTATTTAATCATTAACTAATAAAAATTTGTTATTTTTCCAAAATTTATAATGTAGAGGTGATTTATTTAGCCATTAACCAATAAAAATATCATGTTATTTTTCTGAATTTTGAAATATTTGCAGTATTTGGAAGCTTTCTAAAAATTTTGGTAATTTTTTCTCATTCCTAATATTCACTTTCACAGCTCAAGTTGTAGTTATTTGTAGTTCTGTATTATTTTTCTTTTTTTTTTTTTTTTTTTTTTTAAATTTTTTTTCAACGTTTTTTATTTATTTTTGGGACAGAGAGAGACAGAGCATGAACGGGGGAGGGGCAGAGAGAGAGAGGGAGACACAGAATCGGAAACAGGCTCCAGGCTCCGAGCCATCAGCCCAGAGCCTGACGCGGGGCTCGAACTCACGGACCGCGAGATCGTGACCTGGCTGAAGTCGGACGCTTAACCGACTGCGCCACCCAGGCGCCCCAGTATTATTTTTCTTTTTTTTTTTTTTTTTTTTTTTTTTAATGTTTATTTTTATTTTTGAGAGAGAGAGAGAGAGAGAGAAGGTGGGGGTGGGCAGCAGAGAGAGGGAGACACAGAATCGGAAACAGGCTCCAGGCTCCGAGCCATCAGCCCAGAGCCTGACGCGGGGCTCGAACTCACGGACCGGACCGCGAGATCGTGACCTGGCTGAAGTCGGACGCTTAACCGACTGCGCCACCCAGGCGCCCCTTATTTTTCTTAATGAGGGTGCCCCGGATCGAATAAGCTTTAGGCTTCAGAAAGCTGAATCTTTCCGTGTGTCACCCTAAGAGTGACAGTGACCTGATTGGGCCACAGTTGTCAAAGAACATGCAGAAAGAATTGTGAAATTTGATAGTCCCACTGGCATCAGTATTACTCGTGGGTATTTCATTTTTGTTCCAAGATGCCTCCTTAAAACCAGGCGGTGAAAGTATTCGAGTGCTAGCTTCTGTTTGCTGAGCAGCCGGCCTGGCCCCTTCTGACTCTAACATGTGTTTGTTACTGTTGCTGCTGTTCTGATGCAGCCATCACTGTGTTCCAGACTCTGTTAAGCACATTATACACAAAACCTCAATCATTCTTCACAGCAACCCAGGTAAGCATTGATTAAATTTCACAAATTAATTCATTCAAAAGCATTTACTGAGTGCCCATAAGAGCAAGGCGTGGCACTAGCCACTGGGAATAGAGTGTTGGACAGACAGACAGGGTCCCAGCTTTCCCGGAGCTGAAATGTTAGCCAGGGAGACAGACATTAAGAACTAGGTGATGATATGTAGAGGGGACAAAGACATTCATCTCGGTCTGAGGAGTTAGAGAAGGCACCCCTGAGAGGGTGAAAAGCAGAGACCCTGTCCACGTAGAAGTCAGCTAGGCAAAGAGGGACAACAACCTTCGAGGCAGGGTGACCAGCATGTGCAGAGGCCCAGATTTTACAGGTAAGGATGCACAGGGTCATTTACTCATTCATTTGTTCAACCAATATTTATTGAGCACCTGTGATGTGCCAGGCATGGATCTCAGTCCTGGGAAACTGGTGAATCAAGGTAAATAAAAGGCCTTCATGGCACTTATATTTATTTCAAAGGAAAAATAAAAACAATACACAAATTAAGTCTATGAATAACTATCTCATAGTTGTAAGTGCTACGGAGGAATAAAATAAGATAGATAATGTGTTTTGGGGTCTGCTTTTGATTAGTGTTCAGAGAGGGCAGCTTAAAGGAATGGCATTTACTAGTGAGCTGTAACCTGAATGACAAAAAGGAGCTTTCATACCAATATCTGAGGGAAAAGCAACGCAGGCAGAGGAAATAGCAAGGGCAAAGGCCCTGAGGTGGGACCAACTGCGCAAGTTGGAAGATTAGGAAGAAGGCTGGTATGACTGGAATAGAGTTGGAGAGGGAAGCAGGAGCCAGCTCCTGAAGAACACAGTTTCCTACCCGGGGCTTCTGTGTGGTGGACTTACTGTTCCACCCAATCCTGGGGGCAACCAGATATAAGCACAGCCTTATCTATTCCCTCAGGGTTAGGAGTTAGGAAGCGGTTCTGGGTACTGCAGGAGGCCTTTGGAATGCTATATGCTGGGAGTAACGGGTTCTGACTTTCGAAAGCCAGTCCGGCTGCTCTGTAGAGAATAGATGGTACGGCAAATGGTGGTGGCCCAGAGACCATTCAGGAACCTGATGCTGAAGAAGAAGCTGGAGAGGCTGATAGAAGTGGAGATACAGAGACATGAACAATTTGGGACATTTTGGAGGTAAAGTGCACAAGTAATCTGTCCAAGCCCGCACTGCCAGCAAGGAGCAGAGCCCGGGTTTGTGACAGTTGAGTTGCATGCAGATGGAGTCTCTGAGATGATTACTTAGGTGGAGCAGAGACAGTGTTCATCACAGTTAAGGGCCAAGGCATGAGCCTGACTCTGATGCTGGCCAGGTATGACCTGAAAGAGATGCTTCACTGTACCGTGCCTCTGTTTCTTCATCTGTAAATTGGCACGATAATCATAGCTACCTCAGAGGGTTATAGTGAGAACACACAGCACCCAGAACAGTTCCTGGCATACAGTCAATAAATGTTACTTATTTTTTAGATAAATAATGTACAGGGGCGCCTGGATGGCTCAGTCAGTTAAGCGTCCGATTCTTGGTTTCGGCTCAGGTCGTGATCTCACGGTTTGTGAGTTCGAGCCCCACATCGGGCTCTGCACTTGCAGTGTTGAGGCAGCTTGGGATTCTCTCTCTCTCCCTCTCTCTCTGCCCCTCCCCTGCTTGTGCATGTTCTCTCTCTCAAAAAAGATAAACTTAAATAATTAAAATAAATAATGTAAATAACATAAAATTTACCATTTTAAGTACATAGTTCAGTGGCATTAATATCTTCACACTATGTACAAACATCACACTATCCACTTGCAGGACTATTTCATCTTTCCAAACCAACATTCTGTACCCATTAAACGATGATTCCTCATTGCTTCCTCCTTGTCCCCAGTGTTCTGTTTCCTGCTCTCTGTCCCTATGAATTTGCCTATTCTGGGCACCTCAGAGAGGCAGAATCATACACTATTTATCCTTTTGAGTCTGGTTTATTTCACTTACCACAATGCCTTCAAGGTTCATTCATGTGTCAGAATTTCATTACATTTGAAGGCTGACTGATATTCCACAGTATGTACATTCTGTTTAGCCATTCATCTGGTGATGGGCACTTAGATTATGTCTACCTTTTGGCTCTTGTGAGTAATGCTGCTATGAACAGTGAATATGTAAGTATACAACTTCCTGCTTTTAACTCTTTTGAGGATATATCTAGAAGTAAAATTTCTGGGTCGTATTGTATTTCCATGCAATTTAACTTTTGGAGGAACTGCCGAACTGTTTTCCAAGTGGCTGTACCATTTTACGTTCCCACAAACAGTGCACAGGGGTTCCTATTTCTCCACATCCTGGCCAACATGGACTATTTTCCAATTTTTTGGTGATAGCCATCTTAATGAATGTGAACTAGAAAAATCATTTTTTTAAGGAAAAAACTGAAATTTTCCCAACAGATGCTTGCAACCCGGCTGTTGGCAGATGCCTTTTGTCCTCCATTGGCTACTTCTACAGGTAAGAGCCAACATTTTACAGTTAGGGGATTTCTCTCTCTCTCTCTCTCTCTCTCTCTCTCTCTCTCTCTCTCTCTGTGTGTGTCTCTCTGTCTCTGTGTCTCTCTCTCTCTCTCTCACACACACACACACATACACACACACACACGGCTTCTCCCCAGACATCCCACAGATCCAGGCCAGGACATACGTGGGCATAGTTGTTACATTTCTGCATACATGTTCTATGAACCTTTTTACTGGAATAACCCACTTTGCCTTGCTTGAGGCATACCTTTTATTTCCCTGCTGGCTTTTTTTCTTCCATGGTGGCCATCCCTTCTTCTGCCTGGTCACATCCTCCTGTTCATCAAGGCCCCTGTTCTCTCCTCTCTCGACGTCTCTCCTTTCTCTTCAGCTCAGTCTGGTTCAAGAAAAGAGGAAGTTGGCAGTGCTGTTTGTTAGGGGGAGCACCAATGTCCTGAGGGGTCCCTGAGGGTAGCTGCAATGTGGTAGAGCTGAGCAATTAGAGATTCTGAGTCAGTCTCTGATGATTACCCCAAAAGGCTAGGCAGTAGCATTGTGAAAAGTCTCTAAGCCCCCACTCTAGGACCACGCTGATTGAGATCATTCACGAATCTCTCCAGGTATTCCTCCCCTTTTATTTTCTATTCATTCATCCTTTCATCTAGTACACATTTACTGAGCACCTGCCATGTGCCAGGCATAGGCTATGGGGATACAAAGGTGGTTCCTTCTCTTCCCCAGGACTGATGGGGGAACTTCTGAGACACTGAGACTAGTTGGGTCACTATTTTCCATTACAGAAACCACCAAGAAAAGAGGGAAACTGACAGCTAGTATTGCTTGGGTTTATTGTAGGGCAGTGACAGTGGACACTCAAACTTGAGTGTGCTCAGAATCACCTGGAGGGCTTGTTGGGACACAGGTTGCTGGAACCCATCCTAGAGTTTCTAATTCAGTAGGTTTGGTGTGCGATCTGAGAATGTGAATTTCCAACAAGTCCTTAGGGGATGCTGATGCTGCTGGTTCAGGACAGACCTTGAGAAACTGTTCTTTTTTTTTTTTTTTTTTTTTTTTTTTTTAATGTTTATTATTTAGAGAGAGACAGAGAGAGACAGCACCAATGGGGGAAGGACGGGGAGAGAGGGAGACACAGAATCCAAAGTAGGTTCCAGGCTCTGAGCTGTCAGCACAGAACCCAACACAGGGCTCAAATTCAGGGACCATGAGATCATGACCTGAGACGAAGTCAGATGCTTAACCGACTGAGCCACCCAGGCGCCCCAAGAAACACTGTTCTATGAAAACTATGCCAGAGTTGTTGTAAGAAAACTCCCTCCCCTTCGGCTGTATCTCCTTAGCTAAACATCCCAATTCATACAACAGCCATTGCTGTTAAATGTTACTGGAAGGTTGCTGAAATGCCTGGCTGTCTTGATAGCAATCCCAAATTATTACTGGGGCTAGAAATGAGCTATCCCTTTGGCTGGGCCCACATGTGGGGGAAGGAATTTTACCTCAGAATAACGAACCAGTAACTTTCTGAGTTGTTAGTTCTGCATGCCAGGGATCCTTGGAAAAGCCCTTTTAAGTCTAGTTGGAATCAGCTTTGAGTCTTTCCCTGAAGGTGAAGCTACTGATCCTGCTGTTGCCAAGACCACTCACTGGAAATGGCGGCTCCCCCAAGACAACCACTCATCTCTGCAGAGACACATCTGGAGCTCTAACCACTGGCGTTATCAGGAGGTCACTGTCTTGTCTTCTCTTTTTCCGGGCAACTAGGCAGCTCTTAGTTTGTCGGTTCAAGAACTGAATTCTACCATCTCCACTTATTTAAAATTTGTCCTAATCAAGAAACAAGTATTATTTTATGTATCCTCACCATCTACAGTAAAAAAGGGAGTGGAGTAGGAGAAACTCCTAACTGCCCTTTGACGGTGTAGATTAGTATTTACAGGTGCATATGACTCCATCTGTGGTTCTTTTTCCTTTCACTTTGGATCTGTCCTGATTTGAGGGAAATCAATGCTTTCTTTCCTGGTGGTAAAATTCTAAATGATGTTTTACCTAAAGCAGTGGTTCTCAGCCTTGGTTACACATTGAAATCATCTATGGAACTTTATAAAGTACTGATCCCAATGGCCAAAGCTGGAACAATTTGGGCAACAAAATCAAGTAGTATTGGATTATAACTCAAAATATAAATAAATATCCGTGGGCCTGTACTGACATACATAAAGACTTGAATAAAGAAATAGGGGCGCCTGGGTAGCTCAGTCGGTTGAGCGTCTGACTCTTGATTTCGGCTCAGGTCATGATCTCACAGTTTGTGAGAATGAGCTCCCATCAGGCTCTGTGCTGACAGTGCAGAGCCTGCTTGGGATTCTCTCTCTCTCTCTCTCTCTCTCTCTCTCTCTTTCTCTCTCTCTCTCCTTCTCTCTCTCTCTCTCTCTTTCTCTCTCTCTGTCCTTCTCTCTCTCTCTCTCTCTCTCTGTCCCTCCCCCACTCACACACACCTTCTCTCTCTCAAAATAAAAAATAAACATTAAAAAAAAGAAATTGGGAAAATAGACAAATCTCCTGTGCAGAAGAACTCTAAATAAATTATGTAGAGACTCTGTCCTCTAGGAGGTGGAGCATAACTCCTTAAATTGCATCTGTCCCCTCCTACAACCAAAAAAGAAGCACAACACCTGGGGGGCCTTTTTGGAGTTTGGAAACAACATATTTTTCATTTGAGTGTGCTATTCCAGCCCATTCACCAAGTGACCTAAAAAGCTGCTAGTTTGGAGTGGGGCCCAGAACAACAGAAGGCTCTGCAACAAGTCTAGACTGAGCCCCACTAGCAGTTCGGCTGCTCGGCCCGTATGATCCAGGAGATCCCATGGTGCTTAAGTTGTCAATGGCAGATAAGGATGCTTTTGGAGCCTCTGGCAGGTCCCAACAGGTGAACTGCAGCCCAAGTCCTCAGGATTTTGGAGCAAAACTCTGCCATCTTCTGCAAATAACTACTGTCCTTTTGGGAAACAGCTCTCAGCCTGCAACTGGGCTTTAGTAGAGACTTCATGCTTAACTATGGGCCACCAAGTTTACATGAGACCTGAGCTTCCCATTATGAACTGGGTGTTATATGACCCACCAAGCCATAAAACTGGGCATGCACAGCAGCACTCCATCATCAAATGGAAGTGGTATATTTGTAATTGTGCACAAGTAAGTTACATGAAAAAGAGGACCAAATGTACTTGGTCTTCACCCCTGCTGGACTATCTTCTCTCTCCCAGCCTGCACCTCCCCAGCCTTGCCCACAATCAGTAACAGAGTAAAAGAAGATTTGGGCCTGGTTTACAAGTGGTTCTGCAGAAATATAAAGGCACCACACCCCCTGAAAGTGGACAGCTGTAGAACTACGGCCCCTTCCTGGGACATCCCTGGAGGCAGTGGTGAAGGGAACCCCTCCCAGTGGGCAGAACTTCAGGCAGTGCACCTAGTTGTCAGTTTGTTTGGAAGAAGAATGGCCAGATGTGTGATTATATACTGCTTCATGGACTATGGCCAATGGTTTGGCTAGATGGTCCGGGACTTGGAAGAAACATGATGGGAAACTCGGTGACAAGGAAACTTGGGGAAGTGTATGTAGAAAGCCCTCACTGAATAGGAAAAAAATGTGAATATATTTGTGTCCCATATGAATATTAACCAAAGGGTGAGCATAGCAGAGGCGAATTTTCATAATCAAGTGGATAAGATGACTCATTCTGTCTTTCCCCAAAGAGAGGCTCTGTCATATCACCTAGAGGGCTCATGAACAAAGTGGCTATGGTGGTAGGGATGGAAGTTATGCATGGGCTCAGCAACATGGGCTTCCACTCACCAAGGCTGACCTGGCTTTGGTCACCACTGACGGCCCAATCTGTCAGCAGCAGAAACCAATACTGAGCCTCCAACAGGAAATGATTTTCCAGGGTGATTAGCCAGTTACCTGGTGGTAGCCTGATTATATTGGACTGCTTCCATCATGGAAGGAGCAGTGTTTTGTTTTTACCGGACTAGGTTCTTACTCTGGATATGAGTTTGCTTTCTTTGCCTGCAATGTTTCTGCTGAAATTAATATCCATGGACTTACAGAAAGCCTCATCCACCATCATGGTATTCCACACAGCATGGCTTCTCATCATGGAACTCAACAGCAAATTAAGTAAAGCAGTGGGTCCCTGCTCAGGGATTCACTGGTCTTACCATGTTCCCCTCCTCACCGCACCCCACCCCCACCCCCCATGAAGTAGCTGGCTTGATAGAATGGTGGAATGGCCTTTTGAAGACTCAGTTACAGCACCAGCTAGTTGGAAATACCTTGCAGGGCTGGGGCAAGGCTCCCCAGAAAGCTGTACATGCTGCGAATCAGCATCCAATATGTGATGCTGTTTGTCCTCTAGCTAGCATTCATGAATCCAGGAATCAAGGGGTGGAAATGCAAGTGGCACCACTTACTATTACCCCTAGTGACCCACTAACAAAGCTTTTTGCTTCCTATTCCCACAAACTATGCTTTGCTGGTCTAAAGGCTTTAGTTCTAAAGGGAAGAATGCTTCCACCAAAAGACACAACAATGAGTCCACTGAACTGAAAGTTAAGACGGCTGCTCAGCCACTTGGGCTCCTCATGCCTTTGAATCAACAAACAAAGAAGGGAGCTATGGTGCTGGCTGGGGTGACAGATCTTCACTACCAAGGGGAACCTTGACTGTTACTCCATATGGAGTGTAAGAAAGAGTATGTCTGGAGTATAGGATATCCCTTTCGGTGTCTCTTAGTACTACCATGCCCGGTGGTTAAGGTAAAGGGAAATCTACAACCCAATCCAGGCTGGACAATTAATGGCCCAGATCCTTCAAGAATGAAGGTTTGGGTCGCTCCATCAGGTAAAGAACCATGGCCAACTGAGGGGCTTGCTGAGGGTAAAGGTAATACAGAATGGGTAGTGGAAGAAAATAGTTATAAATACCAGCTACAACCATATGACCAGCTAGAGAAACAAGGAGTATGGTTTTCATGAATATTTAAGCTATAGGATACCAAGAAGAGTAAACATTACTCAAGGACTTTATCTCCTCTTCTGGATAAGGGGTTGGTGTGTTTTCAGCTGTATGCAAGATAGTTGTATTGTGTTTGGTGGAATTATGACTTTGCTATTGTCTTTATTTGGAGATTAAGTATGGTTTAAGGAGATGCATATGGGTACCATGCCTACAAAGTATGGACTTGTGATGATTAATTTTATGTGTCAATTTGCTAGGCCATGGGGTACCCAGATATTTGGTTAAAATTTATTCTGGATGTTTCTATGAAGGTATTTTTGGGTAAGATTAACATTTAAATTGGTAGACGGAGTAAAGCAGATTATCCTCCTTAAGGTAGGAGGGATTCATCCAATCAGTAGAATGTCGACCTTCCTCCAAGTAAGAGAGAACTCTTCATACATGATAACCTTTGAACTAGGAAAAAGGCTTTTTTCTTGCCTTCAGACTGAAACTGAAACATTGTTTTAGGCCTTCAGACTCAGATCAGAACTATTTATTATCAGGCCTCCTCTGTCTCCCGGTGGCCAAACGCACCTTATAGATCCTGGGACTTGCCAAACTCCATAATTGCCAATTTCTCATAATCTCTCCCTCTCTCTCTGTATGTGTATATATTTATATTCTACTTATCATCTATCTATCTATCTATCTATCTATCTATCTATCTAATCATCTCCTATTGGTTCTCTTTCTCTGAAGAACCCTCACTAGTACAGGGAGAATGGACATATCTCCCAAATCTATTCTCTGCAAATCTATTCTGCCCACAAGTAGGTGGAACATAACTCCCCACTCTAAGTGTGGGCTGTACAGAATGACTTCCTTCCAAAGAGTACAGTATGGAAAGGGGGGAAAAGAGTAACTTTACAGTAGAGAAACCTGACAAAACACTACCTCAGTCAGGTGACCAAAGTCAACATCAACAGTGACAAGTGATGTTGATAGTATGTAACCTTGATATGGTGTGATGAAAATGGCACTTTACCTCTGTGGTCTTACTCCCCAAGACCTGTAACTCCATGGATCCAGCCTCAAGAGCGGGAGCATGGAGAAGTGGTGACTTGGGCTCTAATGCTCTCTTTTGGCACTGGGAAGGACTGTCCCTTTGCATGTATCAGCCCCAGGTTTTTTGGTGAGAAGTATGGTCTCCAAAGGGATGGAGTGATCATCTGGAGAAGGAAAGATAGACTTTTCATAATATGAATTGGTGGAAAAGGTTATACTAGTTTTACTTATATTTTCTCTTCCCATAATTAGTATGTAAAATTTTTGCCCTTTTTTTGGGTAACAACTTTATTGAGATCTAATTCATATGCCATATATCTTATTCATTTAAAGTATACAATTCAATCGTTTTTAGTTTATTTACAGAGTTGTGCAACCATCACCACAATTAATTTTAGAATATTTGCATCCCAACAGAAAGAAACATTCCCTTTATCATTCCCTGCCTCATTTCCTCCCTAGGCCCAGGCAACCACTAATCTACCTGTTTCTGCAGATTTGCCTACTCTGGACATTTCACATAAATGGAGTCATACAACACGTAGTCTTTGGTGACTGATCGGCCTCTTTCACTTAGTGTTAATGTTTTCAAGGTTCATCCATGTTATAGCACGTGTCAGTACTTCCTTTCCTTTGTTGCCAAGTAATATTCCCTCATATGGATATACCACATTTATTTATTCATTCATCAGCTTATGGACAACCAAGGACTGAATGCTTGTGTTCCCGCCAAATTCCTATGTGGAAGACTAATCTACAATGTGATGGTGTTTGGAGGTGGGGTCTTTGGGAGATAATTAGGTCATGAGGGTGGAGCTCTTGACAGGATTAGTGCCCTTATTAAAAGAAGCATACAAGAGCTTACTCCCTCTCTCTCAACCCCCAGGAGGATATAATGAGAAGATGACCATTTGCAAACCAAGTAGAGGATTCTCATCAGACTCCAACCACGATCTTAGATTTGCAAGCCTCCAGAACTGTGAGAAATAAGTTTCTGTTGTTTAAACCACTCAATCTATGATAATTTGTTGTAGCAGCCCAAACTGACTAAGATATAGACCTTTGGG
The DNA here is from genome assembly GCF_028018385.1 of Neofelis nebulosa. NCBI lineage: Eukaryota > Metazoa > Chordata > Mammalia > Carnivora > Felidae > Neofelis > Neofelis nebulosa. The sequence continues at coordinate 222,442,506 of NC_080782.1, forward strand.
TTGTTTCCACTTTTTGGACGATTATGAATAATGTGGCGATGGACATTCATGTATAAGTTTTTGTGTGCACATATTTTTCAATTTCTCTTGGGCATATACCTAGGAGTGGATTTGGTGGGTCATTGTTAATTCTATGTTAACCTTTTAAGGAAGAGCCATACTTTTCCAAAGCAGTGCACCATTTTACATTCCCACCAGCAGTATATGAGGGTTCTGCTTTCTCCATACCTTTGCCAACACTTATTATCTTTGCGTTTGATTATAACCATCCTTGTGGGTGTGAAGTAGTATCTCATTGTTGTTTTGATTTGCATCTTTCTGGTGGCTGATCATATGAATTAATTGAGAGTGTTCTTGAAAATGATGGAGAATAAATCTTTCTTTCAGTGAATTAATGAAGCACGTTGCAGGCCCTGTTACCATTCCCATCATTTCCCGGAATTAAGGCACTGACTTAGACCATCAATATCTCCAGATCGACCTTGGCCACAGCCTCCCATTGGCCTCCCTGCCCTCTACTCTTACCCTACTCCAAATCATCATTCACACTGCTGCTAGAATTACTCAATTTCCCTTGTGTAAAATCCTCCTTTGGCTTCTCAGCCATGGGATAAAGATAATCTCCCTAGCTTCGAATATAAGACCCTTCACTGCTGGATTCATCTGCCCTTCTGGCATTCCCCTGTTGCTGCTTGCGTTCCCAGACCAGGCTTGGTGCCTGTGCACATTGTCTCCTCTGCTTAGAATGTTTATCTCTCAAAGCCTAGTTCTATTCCTTCTCCCACTGCAAGAAAGAAAAAGGTAACTGCCTCCTACTGTGTCCCCATTACACTTTTCTTGCACCATCACACCATGATGACCTCTTTTCAAATCTCTAGTCCCAATGACTCTGTAAGCAACTCAGAGGCAGAGAGCATTACTTCTTATTAAGCTACATACCCAGGGCCAGCCTAGCACCTGACATCCCTTGGAGAGACTCAGCAAAAGCTTGTGGGCAGACTAGCTGAAACAAACTTGTGGAGATGTTTCTTTCTGGCAATAACCAGAATATATTCACTTTTTTTTTTTAAAGTTTATTTTGAGAGAGAGAGAGCACACACACACAAGCAGGCTTTGTGCTGACAGTGCAGAGTCCGATCAGGGTGGGGGGTAGGCTCAAACTCACAAACTGTGAGATCATGATCTGAGCTGAAATCAAGAGTTGGACACTTGACCAACTGAGCCACCCAGGTGCCCCTCATGTTCATTTTTCTTAATCAGATTGAGCCAAGTACCTATTATAGTTGATTGAAGGTTTAAGAGACCCATCAGATATTCAATTGTTTGCTCACTGGGCAGGAATGGGTATGATGTCCAGTCAGGAGGCAGCTGAAGTGGTCTGGGGGGAAAGGTGATGGTGGTTTATTTTCAGAACTTTGAAATAGCAGATGTGTAAAGATGCTGAAGCGTCCATACCTCTTCCTTGTAGATGAGACGAAGTAAATGACTCGCCCCCTCATTTCCACACTCAGTTCCTGCACTCTCTACACTGATGGTAAAATGATTATCTGGTTTCCATCCATTAAGTCTATGACTCAATGAGGAAAATGTACAATTGTAGCAATCGAGGGAACACTTTCTTGGGATTTTCTGTTTCCCTATGCAAAGGCTGGTTGAAAACCTTCCTTTCATGCATTCTCTGGGGCTGGGTCTTTAAGCAGAGGCTTAAAAAATTATTTAGGAGCTCTCTGTTGGCATCCACCCCACCCCTCCACACCACAAATGTCAGCTTTTAAAGGACAAGAATCACACGTCTCTTTTTATATCTCCTTGCAATGCTTAGCTCACTCATAAACACTGGGCACTCAGTAAATGTCAACTAATGATTACATTCTTACAGATAGATGGACATGGAAGAAGCCAGAAATACTGCTGTTACTATCCTTTATTTAGTTTATTGGATTTAATTGTCAAATGAGAGAAGTGTTCTATTAGAGAAAAACAAGAGAGTCTATCAGATGTGAATTAACAGAAATCTCTAGAACTATCCTAAAGCAAAATGAAATCTTACTTAGGAGTATATATAAAGTTTAAAACCTCACCTATTTAAATATAATGATAATGTTCTGGTAACACAGTAGTGATGAGCCACTTTCTGAACTATGAACAACAATCAACTTCCGGCTATGTGTACAAATGAACTGCTATCTTGTTCTGCTGCTTTGCCAACACCACTTTCCCTCCTGCCTTCCTAAAAGCATCCCTTGTGCTTTATGTATATTTGGATGAAAATTAGGTGGCAGTCATGATCCTTTCAAGGGTGGAGAAAGATGAACACAAGTATTATTTTATTTTAAAAAGCCAGTTGCGCCATCTCTGTCGATGGGACTTCAGGGGAAGAGACGAAACATCTGTTGAAATTCTACCATGTGGGTCAGGTAGAAGATGGGGAGGTAGAGTTGTTTAGGTCACAGCTCTTGTCCGGTTTGGTGAGGGAAGGAAGTGGAAGAGGAAACCTCCAAGGGGAGGTGCAGAGCCAAGAAATAAGTGGGGCAGCATTCCAACAATGGAAGAGCCTGCAGGGTAGAGGGCAGGTCAGTAATGCTGTGAAATCGGGGTGGAACAGGAAGGAGACGCAGGGAAAATGAGATCTGCTCTAGACGATTGGTAGAGGTAAAAGGAAGGTACTGAGGGGTCCTGCCTTGCTGGAGAATTTCTGGGGATAGAAGCAGCAGCATAAATATCAGCATCAAATAGTAGAATAAGACTTCAAATGTCTGTCAAGGATTAGAGAAGGGGACATACAGTTAGGGGTAAAGCATGGGATGAAGAGAGGGCCAAAGGTGAGGTAAACATTATAGGACTGAGATGAGTTTTGGAAGATGGGTTCTGTTCATCTCTAAATAAGTCTGCGTTACTTAAAATGCACTTGAAGAAAACTATAAAACTGCCTCAGAAGACCCGAGATTGAAAGATTGAAAGGAAATCATATTAATGGACAAAAAGACTGAATATCATAAAATGTCAATTTTCTTCCTATTAATTTAGAGTTTTAACACCATGAAAGCCACAACAAAATTTTTGTTTTATTTTTGGAACATGATAAATTATTCTGCAGGTTATCTAGAAAAATAAACAAGTGATAATACCTATGAGAAGCTAGGAAAGGAAGAGTACCCATTGGGTATAAGCCCTACAAGGACAAGAGAACATTCAAAAAAGCACTCTGTTAACACTGAACACTGAACTCTGTTAACACTAGTGCAAGGCTAGACAGCTTTGGGAAGGTTAGACCTATAACCAGTCCTAGAAATGCCATATAGGGGAGTAGTTAAGTATAGTGGGTTTGAACCCTCATTCTGCCACTTCTTGGCCATATGAATGTGGACAGTTTTAAAATGACGGTGACTGTAGCTACTTCATAAGGTTGTTCTGAATGTTAAACAAGGGAATGTATGTAAAGTTGTCAGAACAGTGCCTCGCCCACCATGCTCAATCAATTTCACCTTCTTCTGTGGTCCCTCTGAAATGCAGAAATAAGTTACAATATCTTTACCTACACAATCAACTTTCAACTATCTTCCCAAACAACCTGAATTCACTAGATGAGTATTTGCCAAAGTATTACACAACACCCTGTTCCTAAGAAAAGGAGTTCTTTGATTGAATGTTTAGGTAATGTTATACATCCTATCTCCTTCTCTTGGTCACAAGCTGGTTTTCTCAAGTTCCATAGGAAATAGATATATTTCCTAAAGTAGTTAGACCTTGAACCATTTTTGCACAATGTCTATTAACATCCTCTAGAACTGGCGTTCTCTGAAACACACTTTGAGAAACACTGTGTTGATTAGTAGATCAGTAGAAAAGCTTAACCACACATTATCTCCAAATACCAAGTGGCCAATTTTTATTGGCCAATAAAACAGAATAAAATATATCTTTAGCAACATATTAGATCCATATTTTATTCCAAGGCATATCTATCACACATGAATCAGTAGTCATCTTTAAATAATCAATATATAATGAAGATTGAAGCAGTTACTCAGATAATTAAAGCAAAGGTAGAGGTTTTACAATAATTACTCAAGAAATTGTGCTTGTATAGAGCTGCCTTCTGTGGGCTTTAAATCTTCATTTTCCCCATTTTTTATGGCAAAAAGACTTCTGAATCACTGCTTCTCAAAAACTTTATTTTGTGCAAGGAACAAGAGAGTTCTTCAAATTAAATATGTTGGTTAATGACACCACAGAAATACAAAGGATTGTAACAGAGTATTATGAAAAATTATATGCCAACAATTGAACAACCTAGACAAAATGGATAAATTCCTAGAAACATAACCTACCAAAACTGAAGCAGGAAGAAATAGAAAATCTGAACAGACTGATTACCAGCAATGAAATTAAATCAGTAATCAAAAAACTTCCAACAAACAAGTATCAGGTGGCTTCACAGGTGAATTCTACTAAACATCTGAAGAAGAGTTAACACCTATTCTTCTCAAACTTTACCAAAAAATAGAAAAGGAAGGAAAACTTCCAAATTCATTCTAAGAAGCCAGCATTACACTGATTCCAAAAGCAATAAAGACATCACAAAAAAAGAGAAATACAGGCCAGTATCTTTGATGAACAGAGATGCAAAAAATCCTCAACAAAACACTAGCAAACAGAATCCAACAATACACTAAAAAAAACATTTACCACAGTCAAGTGGGATTTATTCCTGGGTTGCAAGGGTGGTTCACTATTTGCAAATCAATCAGTGTGGTACCTCACATCAGAAAGGATAAGAACCATATGATCATTTTATAGACACAGAAAAAGCGTATGACAAAGTACAACATCCATTCATGATAAAAACCCTGAACAAAGTAGGGTTAGGGAGAACACACCTCAACATAACAAAGGTCACATATGAAAAACCCACAGCGAATATCATAGTCAATGAGGAAAAACTGAGAGCTTTCCCTCTAGGATCAGGGACAAGACAAGGATGTCCACTCTGACCACTTTCATTCAACATAGTACTGGACGTCCTAGCCTCAGAAATAAGCAACAAAAAGAAATAAAAGGCATACAAACTGGTAAGGAGAAAGTAAAATTTTCACTCTTTGCAGATGACATGAAACTATATATAGAAAATCCTAAAGACTCTGCCAAAAAACTACTAGAGCTGATAAATGAATTCAGTAAGGTCAAAGGATACAAAATCAATGTCCAGAAATCCATTGCATTTCTATACACCAATAATGAAGTAGCAGAAAGAGAAATTAAGAAAACAATCCCATTTATAATTGCAGTAAAAAATAATAAAATACCTGAGGTAAACATAACCAAAGAGGTGAAAGACCTATACTCTGAAAACTATAATACATTGATGGCAGGGGCACCTGGCTGGCTCAATTGGAAGAGCATGAAACTCTTGATTTTAGGGTCATGAGTTGCAGCCCCACGCTGGTGTAGAGATTACTAAGAATAAATAAACTTAAAAAAAAGCACTGGTGAAAGAAATGGAAAGTGACACAAACAAATGGAAAGATATTTCATGCTCCTGGATTGAAAGAATATTGCTAAAATGTCCATACTACTCAAAGCAATCTGCACACTTAATGCAATCCCTATCAAAATACCAACAGCATTTTTTTATAGAACTAGAACAAACAATTCTAAAACTTGTATGGAACCACAAAAGACCCCAAATAGCCAATAGCAATCTTGCTAAAGAAAAAAACCCAAAAAACCAAAGGTGTCACAATTCCAGACTTCAAGTTATATCGCAAGGCTGTAGTAATCAAAATAGTATGGTACTGGCACAAAAATAGACACAGAACAATACAGCAAAATAGAAAGGCCAGAAATGAACCCACAATTATACAGTCAATTAATCTTTGACAAAGCAGAGAAGAATACCTATTGAGAAAAGACAGACTCTTCAACAAAGCATGTTGGGAAAATTGGACAGCTACAAACAAAAGAATGAAATTGGACTGCTTTCTTACAACATACACAAAAATAAACTCAAAATGTATTAAGGACCTTAATGTGAGACCTGAACCATAAAAATCCTAGAAGAGAACACAGGTAGTAATTTCTCTGGCATCATCCATAACAATATCTTTCTAGATATGTCTCCTGAGGCAAGAAAAACAAAAGCAAAAATAAACATCGGGACTACAACGAAATAAAATGCTTCTATACAGTGAAGGAAACAATCAACAAAATTAAAAGACAACCTACTAAATGGGAGAAGATATTTATAAATAACACATCTGGTAAAGGGTTAGTATCCAAAATCTACAAAGAACTTCCATAGCTCAATATCCCCAAACCAAATACTCCAATTAAAAAATGAGCAGACGACATGAACAGACATTTCTCCAAGGAAAACATACCAGATGGCCAACAGACACATGAAAAGATGTGCAACATCATTCATTATCAGGAAAAAGCAAATCAAAACCACACTGAGAAAACATCTCACACCTGTCAGAATAACTAACATAAAAAATTCAAGAAACAAGTGTTGGTGAGGATGTGGAACAAAAGGAACCCTTGTGCACTGTTGGTGGGAATGCAGACTTGTGCAGTGGAAGACAGTATGGAGGTTCCTCAAAAAATTAAAAATAGAACTACCCTATGATGCAATAATTGCACTACTAAGTATTTACCCAAAGAATACAAAAACAATATATTCAAAGGGATATACCCCCTGTGATTATTGCAGCATTATGTATAATAGTTAAATTATGGAAACAGCCTAAGTGTCCAGCAATAGATGAACGGATAAAGAAGAGGTGGTATATATGTGTGTACACACACACACACAAACACACCACACACACAGAGGAATATTATTCAGCCATGAAAAAGAATGAAATCTTGCAATTTGCAACAATGTGGATGAATCCAGAGACTATAATGCTAAGCGAAATAAGAAAGTCAGAGAAAGACAAATACCATGTGACTTCACTCATATGTGCAATTTAAGAAAAAAACCAACTGTACAAAGAAAAAAAAAGAGAGACAAATAAAAAAGTAAACTCTTAACTATAGAGAGCAACCAGAGGGTTACAAGAGGGGAGGTGAGTGCGGGGGATGGGCGAAATAGGTAAAGGGGGCCAAGAGCACACTTACCTTAATGGGCATATATATGTTGGTTAACAACCCAAATTTCCCAAATAAAGGTGCGTAAAATAAATCCCAAGGATTCTAGTCTATTGTTACCATGAAATTAGTTTCACTGTATTGCCGGAAAAGACACATTTATGTCAATTTACTTCTGTTATTATTCCTGGTCGAGTAAAACTGCTGCAGAGCCATGAGCATAGTCATGCATGTCTTTGAAGGTGACGACGGTCTTACTCGTCTTCACATCTCCTGGCCCTGCGCTTGGCACACTGTAGATGCTGAAAAATACTTGTCAAATGAATAAGGTCAGTCCTACAAAAATAATCTAAAAGAAAACTTACTGTATAATGAGATTTCAAGAGCTTACTCAGTTTCCACCATCATTTCTGAGAAGAGCTGTGGAATACTTAAGTTATACTATCTTGTTTTTCAAGATCCCTATCCAATAGGTAGGAACAGTTTTATGATAGCATGACAATTGCTTATACGAAGATACATACTTCCAAAATGTTGGAAAACTGTTTTTGTGATGAGTTTAAACCTTTTCCCTATAATTTAATTTATATTATTATATTTGCTTTAAAGTGTTCTTCAAAAGTGAAAATAAAAAAGGAGCTTTGGGGTTGAATCTTCATAAAATCTGAATCTGTAAAATCCAGCAAAAAATGAGGCTTTTCTAAAGATACTTCTGATGGGAGGAACAGGGTCTAGGAAAAAATTCCGAAATGACAACTAAAGAACATATATCATAGCAAACTTCATTAAAGTACTATGGATTTTCCAAGCTTCAGTGTACATAGTCCCATCTAATTATAAGGATATAACACAGGAGAAAAATAAAATGTCTTATCAGTCTTTGAGGCCACACCTCCATGTCTGCACATAACCCAGGGATGACAGTGGGTGAATCATTAACTGCTGTTTATTTGTGCTGATAGAGAGCTGTCACATAGATATCAAAAAGGTAGATATTTATTTCTTCATTTCTGGCAGCTTTACAAGTACCAAGCATTAAATAAGGGTGATCAAATATGAATACTATCTAATGGTCTATCCTGTCTTTGTCTCAGACAGTTGTATGAGGATATGTTTTATAAGGCTGCTAAACTGTCTTTCATGCTGTCAGTGTTAAAAATGATATATTACTAAATTTCTAGCTTCTATCAAAAACTCTTTAGAAACCTCTAGAGATTGCTAATGGATTTATCTTATCACATGGCAGGGTAGAGTGAACTTTGTACAATGCCTGACAGAGTGCTTATGTTTATTAATGAAACTTGGATTACCTGGATTTTGCTAACTGTGTCACCTAGGCCAAGACACCTAATCTCTCTTGGGCCACTTTGCCCATGTGTGAAGTGAGAATTTACACAAATAGCTTCCAGTATTTCTTGTTGCTTAACAACTCCATTTCAAGGGGCGCCTGGGTGGCTCAATCGGTTAAGCCTCTGACTCTTGATTTCTGCTCAGGTCACGATCTCATGATTCATGAGTTAAAACCCCTGCATCCAGCTCTGTGCTGCTTGGGATTCTCTCTCTCTCCCTCTCTCTGCCTCTCCCCTGTTTGTGCTCTCTCTCTCTTTCAAAATAAATAAATAAACTTAAAAACACCTAAAACTCAGTTTCGAAACTATGTCTCCCTATACCACCTCTGGGTAGAATAATCCCTGTTTCTTACACAGCATAAACATAAACCTTTTTGCCTCTAAGTATTTCTTTCTTAAGTTTTAAGGGTTGCTGCCTTAATTATTAGCACTCAGGAATTTGGTCAGTAAATCCAAGTTTAACCTACCCTAACCATCCATACTCACCCTGATTTTATGGATTTGGATAATATTCATTCTCAGCCTTGACTTCCAGACTGACAGGCCTACACGTCTAGTGGCTGGCCTTCTCTTGGTCACTTGTGCTATTTTTCTTGGGGTTTTCTTCAACTCACCCTTTCACCTGAAATGCGATAAGTAAACCATACATAGGTTAAGGAGAGACAAATTTTGTGTTTTGTTTCTTGTAATGGTTGGTAAAATTCTCTGCTTAATTTTCAACCCCCTTTCTAATGGTTGCATTTTAGAGATACTTTTGTGGCCACACCCTGGAATGGTAGCTATAGAGATCTCTTTCTGAGCTTAAATAATACATAGGAGACCATGGTACTCATAGTTTTGTCTATTTATCCCTAAACCTCACAGTTTTTTTGTTCATCACTTGTAAGTCACTGTTGTCTACTCACAAAACTGTGTGAGAACTCTGGCTTACCCTGTCGAGCTGGCACTATGTTCCTAAATGAACTTTAACATCATCTCCCCTTTCCAGAATTAACACAAAGTTAATATGACAAGTCCCAGTATAGATCCCTGGAACTCTTACATCTCCCATTTCTTTGTTTTCAGTTTAACTTAGAGACTTGGCAACAGTCTGACTGAATTCAAATCACAGTTTTAGAAAACATCTATTTCAGCCTCTAACCAAGCAGGAACCATATTTATGATTTATGTAAACCAGCGTGTGTATTCATTACATGCTCTTATTTCCTGTATTCTTGATGCTTTGGCATCTGGGGGCCTTACTGACAGGGGAGGCACAGCCCCACCCCCAGTTAGCTGATTCCTAGAGACAGCCAGGATCCTGCCTTTCCTTTACAAACCAACCAATCCAGAGCCCCACCTCCTCTATCTGGCTCATACACTGCCCTGTCAATACTCCCCTGTCCTAATCACCACAGGGCAAGGTACCAGACAATTTGAGACAGCCTCTATACCCCAGAGCCTGCTGAACCTATTTAAAGTAGCAAATCCTAAGTGTGTTTACCCGGTCTTGACCACGGAAACCACAATAAAGGCTCACGCCTTGCTTTCCCCTTGTTCCTTCTGCCTCCTGACCTAACCTGACGCTTACCTGTGTGTGCCTGTGTGGCATGGTGTGTCCTTTCCTCTTGGGAACTGTAACAAATTAGCTTTTTCAAGGGCAGTCATCCCCTGATCTGTTGGCCCACCATACCTCAGTAAAAAACCCTACATTTTAAAACAACTGTTAGAACAATTCCAGGGACCAGAAGTCCATTTCTTTGCAAGGCAGCAATTTCAGTGGTGAATAGAGTTCTTTCCCATCTTAAACTGCAATCTGCTTCCTTGTACCTTCCAAATAATTCAGCCTCCAGGGCAACAGAGAATAAATCTACCCATTTTTTTCAGGTGATGAACGATGAGGTATCAGAAACACATCTATGATTGCCTTTCCTGAAATACATTTGTGAGAATCACACAGATGAATCTACAGAATTTTTTGGCTTTATTTCTAGCCTCCTTCTTATGATGATCAGCATCTGACAAGTCACTGTGGCTTCAACAGCCCAGTGAATTGAATATTTTCTTCTAACATTCCCATAATCATCCATTCATTCATTCATGGATTAAGAAGAACCTCAGTAGCCCGGTAGCCTTCACTAGTTTATCACTGTCGAGAATTGGTCTACTGCACATGCAGTTTCATTACCACTATTAACTTTCCTGGGTCTGGGCATCAGGCTTCTGCTGGTGCCTGTCACAGTATCAACTAACAATTTACCAGATAAATTTTATCAATAAAAGAGACAGTTTCCTGTAATCCTATTTCCAAGATATAATATTTTGGTGTATACTACTTCACGCTTTTTCCTAGACCCCAGGTTTTTATTGGCTCGTATTATACACAGAAATATTTAACAACTTTTTTTTTTTTTCCATTTACCAATATATCTTTGGTATTCTAGAGTGCCAAACTTACAAATTGCGATTAGTAGAGCTCCCTGAGGGCAGGACTACCTTGTCTAAGTATTTATGAAACACACATAAATGATACAATTGTTGAATGACTATGTTGTAATGATTCCTATATAACCACAGATTACACATTTCAGCCAATACTGGGACAACTTTTCCTTTAAATTTCTAGAGAACTCTTGGATAGATAGTGTGTGATTTCATTTATTTTGCTAATTATATTTAACATTATTTTATGTTTATACCATTTCAATAATTTTGTCACAGTTATTTTAAAAGAGCAAGTTGAAAGGGGATCTCATATCTTATTCAATAAATGGAAGAACAATAGTTAATTGATTCTACTATTATGTTTCTACTCATTCACATGAACAGCCCAATTAGCTCCCAACAGTATTTCCCTGCCAGGTTGCATAATTAGTGCAAATTAATATAAGTGGTAACTGATTATATTCCATTTATGAGTTCTATGTTTGGTTATATCTGTGTACAGGGAAATTCTAGAGTTTTGACTGCAGATTTCTCCTCACAATCGTATCTAGTGTTTTTACATTTTCTAAAAGAAGTTATTGATTTAATGTATTTTATCAAAACTCATCCAAGGTCTCACTTGCATTTCTAGCTATGCTTTTGCTGGTCCATAACTAGACTTACGTTAGAAAATAAATAGTTAACAATATCTGAGCAACAATATCATGCATATGTCTGTTTTTGTTAATGATTTAGAAAAGCCCTGTCAAATTGTTTTCTACCATTCTCAAATTAATTTATAATAGTCTGTAATCCAAGTTAAAAATATGTTCAAATTATCTTAACTAATGAGCCAAAGGCAATTAAAAACCACACTTTTTCTGGTTTATAGTATGTAAACTGATGAAAAGATTTTGTTTCAGCTAAGCGAAATTAGACAAAGACAAGTATCATATGACTCCACTCATATGAGGACTTAAGATACAAAACGGATGAACACAAGGGAAAGGAAACAAAAAATAATATAAAAACAGGGAGGGGGACAAAACATAAGAGACTCTTAGAGAACAAACAGAGGGTTGCCAGAGGGGTTGTGGGAAGGGAATGGGCTAAATGGGTAAGGAGCATTGAGGAATCTACTCCTGAAATCGTTGTTGCACCATGTGCTAATTTGGATTAAATTATTAAATTATTAAAAAAAATACATTATGGAAAATAAAAAAAATAAAATTGAAGGGAAAAAGATAATTGATATCTAAAAAAAACTATTTTGTTTCACATATCTAACATTACAAATCCTTGTTAATACTGAAATTACTGAAGTAACATGGATAATAAATCCTTGATTTTCAACCTATGGAAAACTACCCTAGTACAAATGGATTTCTGCAGTATACAGAAAGACACTGGGCATGGTCTCTTTAGCCAGGAACAAATGCAGGTATTTGTGTTTTATGTTCCATCTATGTCTGTATTTAGCTATCATTAAATATTTAAGCTATGGGTTTATACCGTACTAATATTCTTCATGGTGGCTTCATGAAAGGCTTTATTTTTGTTTCTCTTAGCTCAATGTAATTTTTTAAGACTTTTTTATTTTAGTTTAGATTTACAGGAAAATTGATAAGGTAGTAGTTTCTATATATCCCCTCTCTGTCTCTCCCGTTATAAACATCTTACAGGATAAATGTATTTATTCATTTAGTTAATAAATGAATATTGATACTTTATATTATTAAAATCCATGGATTATTCATATTTCCTTAGAGTTTTTACCTAATGTCTTTTTTCTGTCCCTGGATCCCACATTACATTTACTTGTTATATCCCCTTGGACTCGGCTCCTCTTGGGTATGACAGTTTCTCCAACTTTGTTTTTGATGACCTTGACAGTTTGGAGAAGTACTGCTCAAGTATTTTATAGGATGTCCCTCTACTGGAATTTGAAGTTTTTCTCAAGGTTAGACTGAGGTTATAGGTTTAGGGAGGTAATTTTCCTAAGAGGACTTAGATACCTGCAGATTAAAAACACACATCTTGGGGTGCCTGGGTGGCTTGGTCGGTTAAGCGTCCGACTTCGGCTCAGGTCATGATCTCACGGTCTGTGAGTTCGAGCCCCGTGTCGGGCTCTGTGCTGACAGCTCAGAGCCTGGAGCCTGTTTCAGATTCTGTGTCTCCCCCTCTCTCTGCCCCTCCCCTGTTCATGCTCTGTCTCTCTCTGTCTCAAAAAAAAATAAACGTTAAAAAATTAAAAAAAAAAAAAAAAGTAAAAACACACATCTATACTTCATCAAACTGTTGCCGAGGACGTAACCCATGCATCATTTTTAGTATTGTGCCTATTTTGTATGACTAGAGGCAGAAAAGATAGCCTTGAGAAAAAAATATGATTAAAAAAAAGTTGGCTTTTTAAAAAAAATAACTAAGAGGTAGATAACATTAATAAAGACAGCAAACAGTAGTCATTTTAATTTGCTTTCCAAAGTAACCATGTTCTTTACAAATTAAGACAGAACATCAGACAAAAATGCATAAATAATATAGTTAGTTCAATTCTGTATCTTCAGAGGTAAATTTAGGTTGTATATAAATTTACTTAAGTATATTTATGTTTTCAAAGCATATTGTCACATTTTTATCTACCAAACAAACAATAAACACTGTGTAGGATTCTCTTGCCTATGGGTCAAAAATAGCCTTAAATCTTTAGAAATTTTATAGTAGGAAATCATTCTCTCCTGAGCAGTGGTTCTCAAACTTTAGCATGTATTAGAATCGCCTGAAAGGCTTATTCAAACACAGATTCCTGGGTGCTGTTCCTGGCAGTTTCTGATTCAGTAGGTCTGGGGCAGGGCCTGAGAATGTGCATTTCTATAAAGTTCCCAGGCGGTGCTGATGTCTGAGAACACTATGAAAACCACTTCTTAAGAGTCAACAAGGAAGCTACATTTATTAAGTGCCTATGATGATTCAGATGTTTTTCAGATATTAGCTTAATTAGTTACAGAATCTTATCAAGCAAGTATGAGTATCCCTTTTGTAAATGGGGAACCTGAGCTCAGGGAAGCTAAGGAACTCAGCTGAGGAGGTAATGGGATTAGATGGCAAAATTACAGTTCAGATCTCTGATTCTAATGCCCATGTTTTTCGAGCACAACACACTTTGTACTTGTTGCCAAAGGAGGGAAATGTACACATCCTCGGCGTGCTCTCTAGAAAAGGAAACTGTACCCATCACTGAGTACAGTGATTAATTCAGGTTAGTAGAGCATTAAAGGAATCTTAGCTGAAGACTTGGCAAAGGCTCAAGGTCACAGAGAGGATTCGCTGATCTCTGAACTTCTGAAATAATCAAGGATGAAGTGAATTTAATGTATACTTAACAAAACAGGAAGAACATGTATTTAGTATAGTACTAAATATTCCTTAATTACTATTATTTTATTATTCCTTACAGAAAAACACATATTTAAATAAAAGTCCTTAAAAGAATAATCTCATTATATTTAAGTTTAAAGCAGCATACTATTCTAAATGTCTGCCAGTGTATACTACATCACCAATCAACCACTACTTACTCTGGTACTGAAGTAACACAGCATGATGGTCTTCAACAAAATGCTCTGACAGTTACCGAAACATTTATCTCCTTTCACAAAGCAAATCAAAAGCAATGACATACAAACAAAATAAACAATTTAAAGTTTAAGAAAAGTGGTACGTTTTACAGTAAATAAATCACCAAAAAAGAAGTTCCCGATGATATATTTTCTGTCACTTTGTTATCCTCTGTATAAAAAAGAACACTGAGACACAAAATTATTAGACTGCAGACTTAAAATAATGAGGTCTAAATTTCAGAATGAGAAAAACCCACCCAATTCTACATCTCTATTATAAAAACAAATACTTTACGTAAGAAAGATTCCCTTTTAAATATCTATATACATATTTCTACTTAATACTGTTAATCAAACCCACAGTTATATTTATTTAAATAACAATTAAATAAATTGTCCAAAATGCAGATTTCATCTCACAAAACAGAAGTATTTTAAGTCACAACTTCCAGATGGTATCTTGAATACATTGGTTCCTTAAACAACATTAACAAGCATATTTTAAGAATATATTTTCATCTACAGGTCAGGTAAAGCTTTATTAAATGGTAAACACTTTTAAAAGTGCAGAAACACAAGTTTCAAAAACAAATACACTCAGAAGATCTGCTGTTCAAATAATATTTTTTCAAAACCAGGTGGAGGAGTGTGATAAAATTCACTGAACTGGCAATCCAAAATTGCACTGTCATCAACTAGAGACAGAAAAAGAAAGAAAGAAATTAGAAACCTTAATTAGAAAGAATACACAATTATAAAATAAACTGTCTTTATAATATCATAGTGTTAACAGGCAAAAAGAATAAATACATCTGCTGTCCAGGTTACAAAACATAATCCTACTTGATAAAAATAACCACAATGTAAAACCAAATCTATCAAAAACAATGAAAGGATATATATCAAAATATTACTAATAATTAGATAGTGTGAATAAGAGTACTTAACTTTTTCCTTATTTGCCTACCTGTATTTTCTTTTTTTTTTTTCTTTTTTTTCTTTTTTAATGTTTATTCACTTTTGAGACAGAGAGAGGCAGAGCACTAGTGGGTGAAGGGGCAGAGAGAGAAAGAGATACAGGATCTGAAGCAGGCTCCAGGCTCTGAGCTGTCAGCACAGAGCCCAATGTGGGGCTCGAACGCATGAACTGTGAGATCATGACCTGAGCTGAAGTCAGACGCTTAACCGACTGAGCCACTCAGGCGCCCCGCCTACCTGTATTTTCTTAATTTTATACATTAAAATGTATTACTTTTAAAAATTGTTTTATTTTGAAATAATTATAGATTCAAAAAAGTTGCAAAAATAGTAAGAGTTCTATGTACCCTTCATCCAGCTTCCTCTAATGGTAATAGGCTCATAACAACAGTATGATCTCAAGACCAGAAAACTGACATTAATACAGTACTGTTAACTAGACTGCAGTCCTTATTCAGCTTCTACATTTTTTTTTTAATGTTTATTTATTTTGAGAGAGAAAAAGAGTGTAAGTCAGGGAGGAGCAGGGAGAGAGGGAGAGAGAGAATCCCAAGTAGGCTCCATGCTGTCCGTGCATAGCCCAACATGAGGCTTGATCTCATGAACCATGAGATCATGACCTGAGAAGAAATCAAGAGTTGGACACTTAACTGCCTAAGCCACCCAGGCGCTCTTCTACATGTTTTTACCAGCATTTACCAAAGAGAAATAAATGTATATATCCACACAAAGACTTGTACATGAATGTTGATCATAGCAGCTTTATTTGTAATGGCCCCAAACTGGAAAAAACCTAAATATCCATTAACAGGGGAAGAGAAAAACAAATTGTGATATAAGCACACAATGAACCATATATACTACTTGGCAACTAAAATGAATGAATTATTGATACATGCTACCATGTAGATCAATCTCAAAATAATTATGCTGAGATAAGCCAGAGAAAAAAAGAATAATACAAACTTATGATTCAGATAATTGGTGGTGACAGAAAGTAGATCAGGGCATTGCTTGGTTGGGGCTGGGGTGGGAGAGGCGAGCAGGAGGGATTATAAAGGAACAGAAGGAAACTTTTAGGAGGGATGAATATACTCATGATGTTGACTCATGACTGTGGTAATAATATGAATGTTCACTTCATAGCTACTTGTTAAACTACAGAAATATGATTAATGCACATTACTAAACTATTTGTATTTCATAATAAATGCAGGAAAAAGTTAAGTACTGAATTTGACATTCATGAAGTCACTGGAGATTTTAACAAGGGTGGTTTCAGTGAAGTGGTGCTAAAGGCAGTCAGACAGGGCTGAAGAACTACTGAATGATACAGCATATGGCGTAGAAATGAAGCCATATAAAGCAGGGTAAATAGAGGGCTAATGAGGGATATGAATTTAGGAAGGGTTTTGGGGGATAAGGATGACTCAGAATTTTCATAGGCATTGAAGAGAGAGGTTCCTGACAGGAGATATAAGTGAAATAACTGACAAAGTGAAGTCCCAGAGTTGGGGAGTTTAAAATCCAGACTATACACTGTTTATTTAACATGAAACATACCACTTCACCTAAGACGGGACAGAAAGAAGGCAAGATTGGATCTGATCCAGAAAAGCTTTAGGAGGGTAAGGCTGGGAAGGTGGAGTGCACCATTAATAGCCTCATTCTTTATAAAGTTAAAGATAAGGTCATCTGTGGAGAATGAGGAGGGAATTCAAGAAGCATAGTCAATGTATAGAATGTAAAAGAATTGTCAAAAAACGTTGACAGCTTAGGCTGGAAGTCATAACTTTGTAATGACACTCTTTTTGAGTGTGACATGTTTTTTTCCTCTCCGTAAGTTCTGTGTTAAGAGCTGACAAAATGAATGACTGGATGGATCTAGGTTTAGAGATGGGAAGGAGGGATAAAGGATAAAGGAATTTAAGTTAGTTAGTTAGTTATTTTTGAGAGCCAGAGAGAGACAGAGCGTGAGCAGGGGAGGGGCAGAGAGAAAGGGAGACACAGTATCAGAAACAGGCTCCAGGCTCTGAGCCCGATGCGGGGCTCGAACCCACGAACTGTAAGATCATGACCTGAGCTGAAGCTGGACGCTTAACCGACTGAGCCACCCAGACGCCCCATATTTATTTATTTTTAAGTAATCTCTATACCCAACATGGGACTCAAACTCACGACCGTGAGATTAAGAGTTCAATACTCTACCAACTGAGCCAGCCAGGTGCCCCTTAAGTTTTATTTTTATCTGTGATAGTAACAAACTATTAAAATATTTGGCTTAATTTGACTAATTTACTAATGTCAATTTATAAAATATATATTATTTACTATCTATAACTTTACTACATTAAAAATTATGCTGAATCAAAGAAGTAATTTGGAATAAAAATTTTGTTTGCTAAACTCATTTGTGTAATTCATTCTACTGATATTTATTTCAGACTCAGTTTTTTAGAATATTAAGCTACATTTCCAATTATTTAAGTAAATAAAGGAAATGCTTTTAGGCTTGCCCAATATGGCAAGGAAACTAACTGAAATCAGACTTAAAAATACACTTTTACATGCAAAGACAGAGAAGGTAAAATCACTGGAAAGTAATTTTTAGGAGAAAAGAAGACTAATGAAAACCTTAACTAAAAAGTAAAGCATATGGGGTGCCTGGGTGGCTCAGTCGGTTGAGCGTCCGACTTCGGCTCAGGTCATGGTCTCACGGTCGGTCCGTGGGTTCGAGCCCCGTGTCAGGCTCTGTGCTGACAGCTCAGAGCCTGGAGCCTGCTTCAGATTCTGTGTCTCCCTCTCTCCCTGCCCCTCCCCTGTTCACACTCTGTCTGTCTCTCTCTCTCTCTCAAAAATAAATAAACATTAAAGAAAAAAAAGTTAAAAAAAAGTAAAGCATAGGCTTTGGTTATTATTATCCTATTATTAAATATTTACATTTGCTATTTGAATACTTTTCTGATGTCCCAGTCTGTCATCACTAACACTGCTACCTTTCTAATAAATTACTATAAAAATTAGTAATTAGTTTTTATTATAGCTCAAATCTAAAAATTTAAAGTAATTAAATGAGAAAATACTTTTAGATCTACTAAAACCACAGGCAGAAAAATCAGATACTTGTTGCTTTAAAGTTGGGAACATAAAAAATAAAGCAGAATAGTGACAAAGGCACTGTGCTTATGTTTGTTATTTTCTATAAAGAGAGACACCTTCCTTTTTAGAGATACATACTAAATATTTATGAATAAAATGATATATAACATCTGACATTTACTTCAAAATAATCCAAGGAGGGAAGGTGAAAAACAGGAGGAGTATCAGTATTAGGGGGTAGATGAAGCGTTACTGGCTCCAAGTTGATAATTGTTTGAAGCTGGGTGATGGGTACATGAGCTTTCATTATACTATTTTACTTCTACACGTTTGAAATTTTCTGTAATAAAAATTAAAGTAATTAAATGGTATAGAGTCATCTCTTAAGTAACCCTTTTTTTTTTTTTTTTTAATTTTTTTTTTTCAACGTTTTTTATTTATTTTTGGGACAGAGAGAGACAGAGCATGAACGGGGGAGGGGCAGAGAGAGAGGGAGACACAGAATCGGAAACAGGCTCCAGGCTCCGAGCCATCAGCCCAGAGCCTGACGCAGGGCTCGAACTCACGGACCGCGAGATCGTGACCTGGCTGAAGTCGGACGCTTAACCGACTGCGCCACCCAGGCGCCCCTTTAAGTAACCCAATTCTTGAAGGGATATACTTGTACAGAAATTATAATACATACATACCAATACTATTCAAAGTCACAACTTTCTCTCTCTCTCAAAAGAGTTTTAACATTTAGGTAATTTTACAAAGGTGACTAATGGTCAATCTACATAAAATTCCTATCTATAGTTCCACAATATTCTTTACAATTACATTTCTTGGTAACCTAAATCTCCCTAATAACTGGCAGAAAGAGCTTTGTAAATTCAGTAAAGCTTTTTGGAATGTTCTAGAATATATGAATACATGATTCAAAAAGGGAATATGGTTATTATATATTTAATTATATAAATGTTTTGGGCAGTTTTTTAATACATGGGGAATAAAAAGCTTCCTTAGTACTGCAAAGTGGGATTATAGTATCCTACTCAGTACATTTCATAAAAAAAAGGTCCTTATTAACTTGTCCAGATTTTTTTTTAAGTTTATTTATTTATTTTGAGAGAGAGAGAGCCAGAGAGGGGCAGAGAAAGGGGCAGAGAGAGAGAGAATCACAAGTAGGCTCTGCACTGTCAGCACGGAGCCCAAAGTGAGATTCGAACTCATGAACAGTGAGATCATGACCTGAGCTTAAATCAAGAGTTGGACACTCAACCAAATGAGCCACGCAGGCACCCCAACTTGTCCAGATTTTTGAATGACAGTTACTTAGTTAAGGAAAATGTCGAGTAAAAGTTAACATATATAATAATATTTAGAAATATTTTAGCTTACCATAAACAACCGGATACACTGTCCCTCGTATACCTGATGCTGGACAATGCATATTTTTTCCATTCAAATATACATTTAATTCTACATGGTCATATGTAATACCCTAGGAAGGAAAAAAAATGTTAAAAAGTAAAAATATAAATGTTCCAATAAAAAAGCCTAAATAGTCAAAAAGCACTACTGGGAAGCATGGAAAAAATTAAAGTAAGGTGTCACAATAGCTTTCATTAAGGGTTTACAATTTGGTAGAGTTCTACTTGAACTGAGCTAAAAAAAATTAGTGGTGATTATGTGGGGGCAAAGTCATGTAAAGTCCCAAGAGTTCACATCAGAGGTAAAACAAATGAGGAACAATTTGGAGTCTGAGTTATTATATTCAGATAATCTGCATTTTATATTCTGAATATTAAGATGATATAAGTACTGCCTACCATGCACAGAGAGGCCTTTAAAACTCATAGAGAAAACACTGCTCTCTCTCTATAGAATTTGATCTTAAGGGGGGAAAACAATGAGGTTTTTAGCATTAGGGCTTACTACGTGTCACTGTTCTCAAGTTGTGAAGAAGTGTCTTCAACTTATTTCTGAAAAGAAATACATTTCCATATCTGTTTACCTTGCTCTCGTATATGTCAAAATGTATTACCAAAGTGAAGCTAGTGCTTACAATGGACTATAACTGGTAGTTAGTACCCAGCTAAAAACAGAAAAACAACAGCTCAAAAGACTAAGAAAAAAAAGTAGAATAAAAATAGATCACTCTGTGTATCTATACATTATTGATGGTACAAAGGTCACGATGAATACTAACAATTATTATTAATACATACATTAAAATGCTGGAAAACACTTAAAAAGCCTGTATTATCTACCAAGCACTGTTCTAAGTACTTCATGTTTAATCATTTGATCCTCACAACAAGATGGGTATTATTATTATTATCCCCATTTTATAGATGAAATAGCTAAGGCACAAAAAGGTTAAATAATTTACATAAGGTTAGAGAGTTAGGAGGCGGCAGAGCTGGGATTAAAACCCACGCAGTATGGCCTCAGAATACCCTACTTGCCATGCCATACTACCTCTCTTTAAAACTTAATGTCATAGTTACTACCTGATGACAGAAAGACAGCTTTTCTTTGAAGAATTAAGTAGACAGTTCTTTCAGTAGAAAGATCATCATCAGACCAACAAGCAACTGCTCCAAGGAATTCTGACTGTGGATATATTTTATTATTTTTTTTTATTTTTTAATTTTTTTTGTCGTTTATTCATTATTGAAAGAGAGAAAGAGACAGAGCATGAGCAGGGGAGGGGCAGAGAGAGAGACACACAGAATCCAAAGCAGGCTCCAGGCTCTGAGCTGTCAGCACAGAGTCCGATGCGGGGTTTGAACTCACAAACCGTGAGATCATGACCTGAGCTGAAGTCGGATGCCCAACCGACTGAGCCACCCAGGCACCCCCTGACTATGGATATATTTTAGAGGTAGAAAAAGATCTGACACATGATCTAGTCTTAACTTCCCTCACTTTCCAGTTAAAACAACAAAGGTCCAGATGAATCAGTGTGTTAAGTGCTATAAAAGATTCCCCCTAAACCTTAGCAAAGCCACGGTTAAATAATAATTTATTAAGTTACAAAATATTGAGAGAGACAGTTTTTGCAGTTTTTGTTTCATTTCAGTTTATGTATTTAAATATAATTATAAAGTTAAATGATAGCTGGGATTAGTTTCTGTAATGAAGAGGCCTTTTTTCATTCAAAAAACAAAAACAAAATTACATAAAAACAATGTGTCCTCTCTTTAGAGGACTACCTTACGGGACATCAGGCCTGTAATCTAGGCACCCTTCACCACCTGGTGGCAGCATATACTGCCAGCAAGCAAATTTTAAAGCCCAAACCTGCAGCATAATGGTAAGGTCTCAATACCAAAGAAAGAAGTGAGAAAGGATATGAGAACCCCCAACTCCTACTATCAGGGTTTAGTTCCAACTATTTCTAATTTAATCTGTCCTTTTTATGATCTAGAAACTAGGTATGACTCCACCATAATGATACCAAAAAATCTGACATGTTTTATGCATTTATCAATAATTGTTTGCATGTTCAGTGAACGGACTCTGAAATTAAGCTGCCTGTATAATAATCCTGGGATCCCTCCATACAAGAAGTTACTTAACTTCCCCTAATCTGTAAAATGGTGATAATAATACCATCTATATTATAGAGTCATTATGAGGATTAAAAAATTTAAACCCTGCCAGGCATTTAGAACAGTGCCAGGCCTATAATAAATTCTAGAGAAAAGCATTTGCTATTATTAGTAATGTTATTATTATTACATAGAATGGTTATAAAACTTCTCTGAAACTGGGACCTCATCAAAATAAAAAGCTTCTGCACACCGAAGGAAACAATCAGCAAAACTAAAAGGCAACTGACAGAATGGGAGAAGATATTTGCAAACAACATATCAGATAAAGGGTCAGTATCCAAAATCTATAAAGAACTTCTCAAACTCAACACCCAAAAACAAATAGTCCAGTGAAGAAATGGGCAAAAGACATGAACAGACACTTCTGCAAAGAAGACATCCAGATGGCTGACACATGAAAAAATGCTCAACATCACTCATCATCAGGGAAATACAAATCGAAACCACAATGAGATACCACCTCACACCTGTCAGAATGGCTAACATTAACAATTCAGGCAACAACAGATGTTGGCAAAGATGCAGAGAGAGAGGATGTCTTTGCACTGTTGGTGGGAATGCAAGCTGGTGCAGCTACTCTGGAAAACACTATGGAGGTTCCTCAAAAAACTAAAAATAGAACTACCCTACGACCCAGAAATTGCACTATTAGGCATGTATCCAAGGGATACAGATGTGCTGTTTCGAAGGGGCACATACACCCCCATGTTTATAGCAGCACTATCAACAATAGCCAAAGTATGGAAACAGCCCAAATGTCCATCGGTGGATGAATGGATAAAGAAGATGTGGTATATATATACAATGGAGTATCACTCGGCAATCAAAAAGAATGAAATGTTGCCATTTGCAACTATGTGGATGGAACTACAGGGTATTATGCTAAGCGAAATTAGTCAGAGAAAGACAAATATCATATGACTTCATTCATATGAGGACTTTAAGACACAGAACAGATGAACATAAAGGAAGGGAAAATATAAAAACAGGGAGGGGACAAAATATAAGAGACTTTTAAATATGGAGAACAAACAGAGGGTTACTGGAGGGGCTGTGGGAGGGGGGATGGGCTAAATGGGTAAGGGCATTAAGGAATCTACTCCTGAAATCACTGTTGCACTATATGCTAATTTGGATGTAAATTAAAAAAATAAACACACACACACACAATAAATAAATAAAAGGCTCAAATTCCCCCCCCCCCCAAAACTTCTCTGAAATTAAACTGAAATAATGCAATTTTAGAATATAATTTGCACTTTTCGGGGCGCCTGGGTGGCGCAGTCGGTTAAGCGTCCGACTTCAGCCAGGTCACGATCTCGCGGTCCGTGAGTTCGAGCCCCGCATCAGGCTCTGGGCTGATGGCTCGGAGCCTGGAGCCTGTTTCCGATTCTGTGTCTCCCTCTCTCTCTGCCCCTCCCCCGTTCATGCTCTGTCTCTCTCTGTCCCAAAAATAAATAAAAAACGTTGAAAAAAAAAATTAAAAAAAAAAAAAAAAGAATATAATTTGCACTTTTCAAAACTACATACAGAAGGAAAAAAGTAAGCTTAAGCCAGGTATGTTTCCTAGTGCTGTGGGAGGCCCTATGGGTATTATATGATTATTGTATGAATATAATCATTTGGTCAGATGTTGAAAGCTTATCTTTCTTGATTTCTCCTCAGAGAATGGTATATGACTTAAATTCTACACATATGAAAATGTTTTTCCTGTCTTATACTAAACTGATAAGAACAAATACTACACTTGATCTTGGCCAAAAGGCTAAGAAGCAATTGTTTTTCCTGTCTTATAATCATTTCTACTTTTCCTATGCCACTGTCAGCAATTTGGTGAAATTTTTTCTCAAATGTTTGAACTAGGAAGATAAAGGTAATATTGTAGGGTAATGTTTTACTTTTCTTGCTTCTTCATATATTTCACCTTTTTAAAGTTCTCCTTTTATCAGGATGGGTACAAAAACTCAAAGTCTAATTTAATAATGCTGACAGACTAAAAATGACATTCTTAAATCTGTCAGTTTGTGGTATCAGTCATTTCAATGAATGAGATAGGAAGGCAAGAATAGCACACAGTAGTTCAATACATCAACAAAGAAAAACATTTGTTACTGATTATCCTTGCTTATGTTTGAATTTCATCTTAGTGTAAACAGCTTGATAGCCTCAACCTGACTTCAAGATTCTCTTTCAAGAAATATCCATTTGAGTAAGAGTGTTTCGTATTATGGACATCTGGCAATGATCTACAAATACAAAACCAGCTATTCAAAAAGATGAACAGGGAAAAACAGATTTCAAAAATGGTTTATGCCTTTTGACTCCTACAACACGTTCAATAATTTACCCATTTAAAAACTAAGTGTTCTTTACACTTTTTAATTTGCAGAAGAGATGGAAGATCAGACCCCGGTTAAAAATCTTATTTTCCACATTTGTCTTCATTCTCACCAGAATACTGTATAGTTCTTTAATTCAATAACCTGGATTTACCCTGTGTCATCTTATTATTAGAAACTTTCCTTCATTATGTATAGATTCCTTTCAATTTGGTACCAGAGCCACGAACCCAAGGTTCTATGTAGAAAAGCACCTTTGCTGAAGGAGATCCTAGGACTCTGTCCCTCATCAATAGCTAAAAGCCTGAAATCTGTGTAGAGAGTTCTTCAATAATAGCATATAAAAAGAAATAACTGGGAAAGACAGAAAGGGATCTTTGGATTACATTTTCAAGAGGGTGGCTTTGGTAATGACTTAAATATATCTAGTTGGGAATAAAAATAGAGAAGTCTTAACAATATGTAACTCTTTCCATCCCCTGCTTTCCAAAATAACTTTTCTACAATCAAACCTTAGGATTTTGAGTCCAGTTCTTTGAAGAGTTCTGAAAGTGAAGAAGTTTAATAAGATTAAGTTTAATGAGAATCAACACTCCTAATAAAATGCTCTTAATTAAGAGAAATTCATAACAAATTAAATACAGGCATACTTTATTTTATTGCACTTTGCAGATATTGCATTTTTTACAGATTAAAGGTTTCTATCAACCAAGCGTCGGGCAACTCTATCAGTGCCATTTTTCCAATAGTATTTTCTCACTTCAAGTCTGGGTCGCGTTTTGGTAATTCTTGTAATATTTCAATCTTTTTCATTATTCTATGTAACAGTGATCTTCATTCAGTGATCTTTGATGTTACCATTACAATGATTTTGGGGTGCCACAAACCACGCCCATATAAGACCAAAGCTTGAACAATAAACGTGTGGGTTTTAACTGCTCCACTGACCGGCTGTTGCCAGTCTCTCTCCTTCTCCTCTGGGATCCTTATTTCCTGAGACACGATATTGAAATTGGGTCAATTAATAACCCCACAGTGGCCCCTAAGTGTTCAAGGGAAAGGAAGTCACATGTCTCTCACTTTAAATCAAAAGTCAGAAACGATTAAGCTCATGTAGAGAGCCAAGATAGGCCAAAAGCTAGGTCTTCCGCACCAATTTTGCCATGTTGTGATGCGAAGGAAAGTTCCTGAAGAAAATTAAAAGTGCTACTCCAGTGACTAAGTGATAAGAAAGTGAAACACCTTCTTGCTGATATGGAGAAATTTGTGGTGCCTGCTTAGAAGATCAAATCAGCCATAATAATACTCCCTTAACCCAAACCCTAATACAGAGCAAGACCCTAACTTCAATTCTATGAAGGCTGAGAGAGGTGGGGAAATGACAGAAGAAAAGTGTGAAACTAGCAGAAGTTGGTTCATGAGGTTTAAGGAAACAGGCCGTTTCTATTACATAAAAGTGCAAGGTGAAGCAGCAAGTGCTCACGCAAAAGCTGCAGCAAGTTGTCCAGAAGACCTAGCTAAAATCAGTGAAGGTGGCTACACCAAACAACAGATTTCAGTGTAGATGAAACAGGCTTCTACTGCAAGAAGATGCCATTTAGGACTTTCATAGCTAGAGAGGAGAAGTCGATATCTGACCTCAAAGCTTCAAAGGACAGGCTGACTCTCCCGTTGGGGGCTAATGCAGCTGGTGACTTTAAGTTGAAGCCAATGCTCATTGACCATTCCAAAAATCCTAGGGCCTTTAAGAGTTATGCTAAATCTACTCTGTGTGCTCTATAGCTGGGACAACGAAGCCTGGATAACAGCACTTCTATTTACAACATGGTTTACTGAATATTTTAAGCCCACAGTTGAGACCCACTGCTCAGAACAAAAGGCTCCTTTCAAAATATCACTGCTCATTGACAATGTACGTGAGATTAATGCTGTTTTCATGCCTGCTAACACAGCATCCATTCTGTAGCCCATGGATGAAGGAGTAATTTCAAGTCTTATTACTTAAGAAATACATTTTGTAAGGCTACAGCTGCCATAGATAGTGATTCCTCTGAAGGACTTGGGCAAAGTAAATTGAAAACCTTCTGAAAAGGATTCACCATTCTATTAAAAAAATTTTTTTTTAAACATTTATTCATTTTTGAGAGAGTGTGAGTGGGGGAGGGGCAGTGAGAGACACAGAATCGGAATTGGGCTCCAGGCTCTGAGCTGTCAGCACAGAGCCCAATGTAGGGCTCAGACTCACAGACCGCAAGATCATGACCTGAGCTGAAGTCAGACGCTTAGCTGACTAAGCCACCCAGGTGCCCCGAGGATTCCCCACTCAAAATGGCCTAAACACATTCATGATTCATGGGAAGAAGCCAAAAGATCAACATGAACAAGAGTCTGGAAGAAACTGATGGCAACAAAGAGTTGGGTGCGAAACCTACTGAGCGACCCAGGTGTCCCCCCCGATATTTTCTAATATGAAGGCTAGCAAACTTTTAAAATTGTGGGTGAAGATTTCTCTGATGTGAGAGAAGCAGGAAATGTTGATCAAGAGCCAAGCTGTCATTAATTCTCCTGAATGGGAATAAGGGCTCACACTAATTTTCCTGGCCAGTGGCAGCTCTAGAAAGGAGAGCAGTTAGGTTAGCCAGCAGCATCTTTATCGAGTGCTTTCTCTGGAACATGTACCTCATTAGATCTAATCCCAGTGCTTCGGAATTCAAACTACAAACTCCCAAGCAAAACTATATACGCTAAAAGCCGTTCAAGTTGAATAATTTACAGTGGAAAGCAACTCCACAAGAAAACTCACCACCACGTCTCCCTCCTGTGGGAGGCTGTTTGCTGGCAGCCTATTTTTCTCCTCGTTGTTGTGGTATAGGGCTCCATCATTCCTCATCACCAGACTGTGGGCATCTCGGCCAAGAGGAATCTGATTCAAGTTAACTTTCTGAGTTGCGACGCCAATACCCCATATTCCTAAAAAATAATAGTTTAAATGCCCCCAAAATCTGAAGAATATGAAACAAGGGGTTGTTTTTAAGAGAGTGTAAATTGTTTTTAAAAGAAATGGCACGCTATCACTAAACTATTTTTTATTAATTTTTTTAAAAAACAAATCTTTTAACAGTAGTTTGCAAACTACCCTATATTCTCGACAGATGGAGTACAGCCTAGGAGATAAGAGAGGGCCCTGAAGCTGTAAGGATGAGGTTAAACCTTGGCTTAGCTATGTCCTCTGGGGCAAGTTATTTGACCTCTCTCTGCTTCCTCACCTGTGAACTTGGGATTCTAACAGTACGGACTTCAAAAAGTTATTAAAAGATATAGCAAGGTAATCAAGTAAAGCACTTATAACAATGTAAGTATTCCCCCCACAATCGGTTAAGTGAAGCAGAGTATTTTTAGATGTTAGCTATTATCATCATCCCTACTCTCTGAAAGATGTTTTTAAAAAGCTACACGTTGAATTTAAAACGCCTAGGGTTCCAGTCAAGCACTACTTTGGAGAAGTGGGAAATTAGTCTTTAGTTTTTACATCTATATAATATGTGACAAATAATATAGGACCTGATCAAAATTATGGAGAGGAGAAAATTAAGGATGAAGTGTAAAATCATTTTCTTACCCGTGCCTTAAGTCAGTGGGCTTAAAATCTTTTGGTCTAAGCTGATTTTAAAGCAAGCAGCTCTCCCCTTAAGCAGCCAAACAGAATACCTAGAGCTCTGGATTTTGTCTCAAACTGTTTCCTTCTCAGTTTTTATCAAAATCAGTTAGGAGAAAATCTATAAATGGAAGAAGGTTTCAAGGTCATGTTGCCAATCGATTAATTTTTCTGAATTGAGCAAGACTATCAAAAAGTTGCATGTCTGGATATCACTGTCTGGGCTTCCTAAATAATCTGACTATGCAATTTATTCTCCAGAGTGGGACAATTTTAAGAGTAACAGAAGGTAATAATATTGATTTCATGGGACAACAGTTCTAGGCAGGGTTACTCTCCTTACCCCTAAAGAACTGTGCATGCTGTGATACATTTTGGCATAACTGCCTCAGGCTTTCATTGCGAGATCAATTTACAGACTCCAACAATGTATTCTCGGGGTGTCACTGAAGATGTCATCCTTTACAGAAAATCCACATAAAAATTTGTACTGGATTCAAAGATCTAGAAAACATTTGCTTTTCTTGAGAAAAGGTATTGTTTTACTTAAGATTTTAGTAGCCAGAGATATTTTATAAAAGAATGGAGGACAGATTCATATTTATTTCATATACTTAGCAAAATCAGTATTTTGAACTAATTTAGAAAACAAGCTCCAGAAGGATGCTTTATACCATTCAAGCTTGTCGAGTAAAAGTATGATTTACTTCCCTCTACTTTTCCTATTCTACACTTATACTTACATTATTCATACTATATTTCACTAGCAATTTTTTGTAATAAAGTTTTAAAAATATATTTCCCCATATTCAATATGGCTACAAGTTATCTAATCATTATTATAATACTCAAGCAGAAGTGTTGTATGATTCAAGAAACTCCGCAAGTTTTTAATGAGAAGTATAAACATTAGCCTTCTATCAGAATTCTAAATTTGCTGGGGCGCCTGGGTGGCGCAGTCGGTTAAGCGTCAGACTTCAGCCAGGTCACGATCTCGCGGTCCGGTCCGTGAGTTCGAGCCCCGCGTCAGGCTCTGGGCTGATGGCTTGGAGCCTGGAGCCTGTTTCCGATTCTGTGTCTCCCTCTCTCTGCCCCTCCCCCGTTCATGCTCTGTCTCTCTGTCCCAAAAATAAAAATAAAAAACGTTGAAGAATTCTAAATTTGCTGATTGCTTCAGAAGACAATGAACTTGGGCATCTTAACAAGAATCAAGAGGAAAAAAAAACGGATCATAAGATTGATTTTATGCTAAGATAAAACATCAAGAGTCTACACCTTATATACTTGACCAAAGAAAACATTTAGTACCCAAAGGCGCATTTAGTACCCATTAATAACGCTAGTGCCTAACACTGACCCTGTGTGCCCTGTCTTTAAAACACTTTCATTGGTATAACTCATGTGAAGCAGGATTACAGTTCCTGTAATCCCATTTTACAAATAAGAAAACTGAACCTAAAGTGTAATTTAACTGGAACCACCCGAGGGGTGGGAAAAAGGGTCTTCCAAATAAGTTTCGTGCTTTTTTATTGCCTCATTAATCTTTTCCATATATCGAGAACTGCTCTTAATAGTTACAACAATTAGGACTTTTAATAGTAAAGGACCATTATACCGACCTGTGGACTGGATTTTGAATTCAAAGTAGCTTTTGTTTTGATGTAAAGGGGCACTGGCTAAACAACCTCCTGTTCCACATATTCTTCTTCCATTTTTTACAATGACAACATCTGTTCCTAAATAAAAAATACACAGTGTGAAGTTTTTTATTTTCTTATCCAGCAATCAAGGTTACTTTCTTTCACTTTTAATTCCAAATAAAAAAAATAGTGATGCTATATTTACTTTGAAATTTAGAAATGCTGATAAATTCAGAACAATTTTTACTTCTCCCCCCGCCCCTTTTTCCCCCTGAGACTGTTTATATTAATATTCATTTGCGGCTACAAATCCTGTTTGGGCAATTTAGTAGTAACTCAGTAGGAGGAGCACCAGAGGCGCTCCCCTCACCCGGGAACAGCTGACGAGTCTCGGGAGGCGGCAGCTCGGAGATTCCCGTGAAAATAGGTAGGTGCGCACAAGCACCTCCCGATGACAGGGGCAGACAGGGCTGCGTAGCCTTGAACACAGAACAGGGCCGAGGTAGAGTCCGCCGCGAGACGAAATGGGGTCGAGGGCAGCAACTGAGAGCAGAGAGCGGAGGGCGGCGCCCGGAGAGGCAGGGCCGCGCGTGGGCGTGTGGTCCCTTCGACCCCTCACTGCCCCCGACCCGCCGCGCCCCACCCGGCGTGGGCCGTTGGGTCTGGGGAACGGAGGGCCCTTACCCATGTGCTGCGTGTCCAGCTGCACCGCCGGCATCTCCTTCAGAGGGATGTGTCCCGTCCCGCCGTCCCTGCAGCACCGCAAGCAGCAGAACACCGAGGCAGCCATCACGCCAGGACCACCGACTCCGCCACCTTCGCTAGCCGCCGGCCGCCCCAAGCCCGCGGTGACACCGCCCCTACGCCTTCGCTCCGCCTCCCGCCCCTGCCCGAGCGCCGGAGGTATCTGTGTCGAGCGCGCAGACCGATACAGCGACGCCCCACGCCGGGAGGGCGCAGTGCAGTCAGAGGTGAAGCCGGCCTGTGCGGAAGATGCGGAGGATCTGCGCGTGGGGAGGGGCGGGGTCGAGAAGGGGGCGGGGCTGGAGGCGGAGCAGGGGCAGAGGGCGGGACGGGCGGGACGGGCGGGACGGGCGGGCAGGCGGAGGACGGTGTGCGCCTGCGCGCGGGGTCGTTTTTTTTTCCTCGGCGGGGCTTCAAGTTTGAGTTCTTATGTTGAGCAATGCTCAAGGCGTCGGCTTCTCCGCCTGGTCTGCAACCGTCCGATGCTGCGTTTTAAAAACTGTTCCCCCCAACTTTGACATTACCTTTAGGGATGAATCGACAGAATCAAGTCAGGCTGGGGGAGTGGAAGCCCCGAGGTTTTCCACACACTCCCATCCCCCCACGGCAAGCTCAGGCTGAGGTTTTCCACACACTCCCATCCCCCCACGGCAAGCTTAGGTGCAGAGATGCGCGTCCCGTGGCTCCTGATGCCATGCGGTTGGGGCTCCCAGGAGGCCGTCCAGGGAGGATACCTCTGGGAGGTACCGCTTGACGGGCCTCTGCCAAGCTCACCCTCTTCGTGGATTGGGGGTTTCTAGGAGTGTGAAGAGAACTCCCGAGGGAGCGAGGATGTCTGGTCCCCCAAAGGAAGACCTCGGTTCCTACCGTCTGCCCCTTTCTGCTTCCAAGTAGGAGGCCCACAGGGTGGTCATCTGTCATCTCCTTGCCTGCTTACATCATATGTGCCTGGTCGATTTCATATCTTTAAATACAGGGGTGCCTCGGTGGCTCAGTGGGTTTAACATCCTACTCTTGATTTTGGCTCAGGTCATGATCTCATGGTTTGTGGGTTCAAACCTGGTATGGGGCTCCACGGTGACAGTGCAAAGCTTGCTTTGGATTCTTTCTCCCCCGTCTCGTTGCCCCTCTCCTTCTCGTGCACGTGCACACGCTCTCTCTCTCTCTCAAAACAAATAATAAAATAAACTGTATTTTATTTTTTTTTATTTTTTTATTTTATTTTTTATTTTTTTTTTCAATGTTTATTTATTTTTGGGACAGAGAGAAACAGAGCATGAACGGGGGAGGGGCAGAGAGAGAGGGAGACACAGAATCGGAAACAGGCTCCAGGCTCCGAGCCATCAGCCCAGAGCCTGACGCGGGGCTCGAACTCACGGACCGCGAGATCGTGACCTGGCTGAAGTCGGACGCGTAACCGACTGCGCCACCCAGGCGCCCCAATAAACTGTATTTTAAAAAATTGTTAAATACAGCTTGGTGCCTGGAGATGGTCTTCAACGACCTCTAGCATTAACCGGGCTCAAACCTTTATTCCCAAAATGGTTTCCAACCTGGAGGCTTCACCCAAGTTCAGGCTCTGGGAAACAGATGCAAGATGCCCATTTCATATGTAATGGTTTCCTGTACATAACTTTTTAGCGACCTGAGTGCAAATATCCTTAATGGAGGTTTTTTTTTAGTTTTTGTTTGTTTCCTCCCAAGGAATAAGAGAATTTTTTCTGGGTCCTGGGTCTCTGCAGTCTATACAAATGATCTTTTCATTACAATAGGGAAAACCTCCAAATTCTATACTTTGAGATTTAGTTAACCATAGAATTAATATCTAAAGGTGATTATTAAAGTGATTGAGGATAGACTCTCACTGCCTATAGAGTACTTTCTTGGTAATCATTTTACACATGAAATTTTTCTTTTACTGAAAACCTTGCTCATTATTCTGAGGGTTTAATTAGGGTTCGCTTCTCTTTCCGTTGGGGGGAGGGGGGAGTCGAATGTCATTCCCTGAGGTAGGCACTCTTTCATGTATGTATCTAGTTGAATTCTTGAAAGTTTTCTGGGTAGATATTGTCCCCACTCTATATGAAGAAATAGGATTAGAGGGATTCAAAAACTGGTGTAGCCTCAGATAATTAGGAAATAAACAAAGTAGGATTCAAAGCCCATCAGTCTGACTCCTAAGCCTGTATTTGCTCCACCAGGTCATGCTGCCTCTCAAATTATGAAGATCTAACTCTTGTAATAAATGCTGAAATTCTTAAAAAAAATAATAAATGCTGAAATTCTTTTAAATGTGCTTTCAGTTCAAAATGCAGATTTGCACTTTATTTTTGTATGTTTCATTAAACTCCACATTGGCTACAAGCTGCCATAATTCACGTATAGACAATAACAAAATAGCTGTTGTTATTAGGTAAAATATTTATTCATAAATCTTATTAATATTTATCAATTATGTTTTAATAATACCATAATATTATTAATTTTTTATATTTATTTTTTGAGACACACACGCACAGACACACACACACACACACACACACACACACACACACACAGCATGAGCGGGGGAGGGGCACAGAGCGATGAAGACACAGAATCTGAAGCAGGATCCAGGTTCTGTGCTGACAGCTCAGAGGGGCTCGAGCTCCAGGAGATCAAGACCTGAGCCCAAGTGGGACGCTTAACCGACTGAGCAACCCAGGTGCCCCTCATTAATATTATTAAAAGTAGTACTTGTATTAAATATTTAACGAATATTTAGACCATTCAAGTTACTCACATCTTCATTGACAAGCCAGACTATTAGATGGCATGAATTGGCCATGACTGTAGAAGCAGAATTGCCATAGTCTTTCCTGGCTGGAAGAGTAAAATGCTGGGCCACTGCCCAGTGCACTTTGCCCCCAATGTAGCAACTCAAGTAGACTCAGCAGTATGAAGCAAGCAAAACCAGTTAGCTCCTAAAACAGACTTCCCTGTCTTGGCAGATGAATGCCATCCATGAGCTCACAGACCTTATCCTTCTTATACCTGGGATTTGATTATCCTTTCATTATTATTTTCAAAGGAATTATCCTTTCTTTTTGAAAAGCACAATGCTAAAGATATTTTGACAGTCTTTCACAGCTATCACTTTAAATAACAATCACAAATAAAGCCTACAAAAAGTTTCCCAATAGTTAGTTAGAAGGTCGTTTATCTAAGTCAAAAGCAATAAGAGAGAATGACTACTTGAAAAAAAAAAAAAGTCTGCTTCAGCGACATATGCCAGGAACTTGAGAACTGATAGGACAATAATGTAAAGCATGTGTTTCCGAGTTGAGTTTAACATCATGCTCAGGATTTTCTTTAATGGTTTTTATGCCAACCAGACATCTCCTGTTAGTGAACTTTACACTCTGTACTGGGTCACACAAAATGGTTTCTTTTTTAAAAACTCATTAATCAGTTAGTAAGCCAAACTTTCTTCTTGGGGTACTCCAGACCACATTTGTGATCTTTCAAAAATCAGAAACCTTACAAAAACTCATACTTCTAAAAACTAAAAATATTTCTGGGGCCTTGATCTATTCATTACTGTAATTTTGAGTCATTGTAACCAATATTTATGTTTTGCTTACTATTACCGGGCAATAATAAATGCTTTTTATAAACTAATTTAATCCTTGTAACAACCCCATGAGGTAAAAGCATCCTCCACTTTACACATGAGGAAGCCGAGGCACAGAAAAGATAAGAAAGGTGCCCAAAGTCACACAGTCAGTAAGGGATAAAGCTGCACTCAAACCCAGGCAGTCTGGCTCTAGGGTCTTAGTTCTTAACCACTCTGCAAACTGCCTCCCTAGGGTGCTACATTTAAGAATAAATTCCTAATTTTTGTTTACATCTCTTCCCTTACCTCAAGCTGACATTTAAATTCAGCTGACATTAATTGCACTCATTTAATCTGGATTTGCCAAAGTATAAAGTATCTTACCTATATTCAACAACCAAAAATTAACAAGAAACATTGAGAACCTTCTCCTGCAACACTTCCATTTTGTTAGCAACACATTGGAACATTTAGGAAGGGTGTCTTTCATAGGGTATCTCTAAATGATCCAAAGAAAAGGATAGTTAGTACTTTGAATCGCTAAAACAGTTAAAACATGTTGGATACTTGGAAAATACAGAGTTCTGGCATTAGAAGGAAAGAGAGGATGGGGTAAAATAAAGGAATTGGATAGAGGTATAGAAAAAGGAGAATAATAGAAGATAAATCAGAATAGTTTTTAGTACTGAAAAGGAAGAAAAGAAGCCAAGTGCTCTGTAAATAAGACCTCAGGGAATAAAAAATGTGATTTGCCAGGGCACCTAGGTGGCTTAGTCGATTAAGCATCCAACTCTTGATTTTGGCTCAGGTCATGATTGTATGGTTCATGGGATCCAGCTCTGTGTTGGGCTCTGTGCTGACAGTGCAGAGCCTGCTTGGAATTCTTTCTCTCCTTCTCTCTCTGCCCCTCCCCTATTCTCTCTCTCTCTCTCTCAAAATAAATAAACATTTATTTTAAAAACCCATGATTTGCCAGGAACTTTCAACCTGGAAGAACTGTGCCTTTATCTGCTTCCCTTCTGGAGAAGAGAGAGAAGGCTGTCATAAACTGAGGGGTGTTTTGTGATTTCTCCCCAACCTTAGCTTCTCTTACTAAAAGTGCAGGTGTCCTTGTGTACTTACACAAAACTTTCCCTACCAATTTAGATTCTAGGTACAATTTCTGCAATAATTAGGAGAAAGAGATATTAGGATAAAGAAAAGAAAAAAAAAAAAAGGAAGCAAAGCAAAGGTACTACTGGGGTAGGTTTTGCATTCCCAGAAGAAATTAAGGAAGGATAAGACACTCCTTGTTTAGCAGTACAGAAGTTACCTAAACCTTCACTTGTCATCAAGGAGCTGATGATAAGTGTTTTGTGCAAAGTTTCTATGGCCAAAGATAAGGCTACATAGCCTGATA
Organism: Neofelis nebulosa; assembly: GCF_028018385.1. Classification (NCBI taxonomy): domain Eukaryota; kingdom Metazoa; phylum Chordata; class Mammalia; order Carnivora; family Felidae; genus Neofelis; species Neofelis nebulosa. Next base: position 222,478,024 of record NC_080782.1, read on the forward strand.
TTATGGAAAGGAGGTTGTAAAAACACTTAGTTGGCTGGATCAAATAGTTCAAATAAAGGTTTCTCAAAGCATCTCAAACATTGAAATGATTCTGTGTCTTGGGACTGAAGTAGGGCTGGGGAACAAGAAGTCACCATCTCGAAATTATGAAACCAAAAGGCACTGGACATTTGCAGGAGGATCAGACAGAGGAAAAAAATACTTCTTATATGTAATATCTGCAAAAGAACAAAATCATAAGTATCTCATTGAAATTGTGAGAAAGATCCCAAAATGTTTCTTATAACAAGGAAGGGAAATGAATTATTGGTTAAAATGTACCTAACATTAGTTTAAGATATGCACAATGTCACACAGTGTCTATGGCTTTATTTTTGTGAGTGTAGAAAAATTTGTAGTGTTTTTTATAAGGTTTTACCTATAGTTGCAATCCCTCCAAACCTATTTTCTCAATAGTGGTCCTGCACATGAATATTCCAAATGCAGGTGTTGTCAGAACCCTGATTTTTATATTGAGAAGGACGTGTTTTACTTCCATCCATTAAGACATGTGTGTCTATGAATGTAGATGCGGTCCTGGGTCGGCCTAGTTTCAGTTTAACTGAAACTCTAACCTTTGCAGATCCTGTAAGCTGAGTCACAGGGAATGTGAGACTACTTAAAATTGTTGGTAAAGTTGGGGCGCCTGGGTGGCGCAGTCGGTTAAGCGTCCGACTTCAGCCAGGTCACGATCTCGCGGTCCGTGAGTTCGAGCCCCGCGTCAGGCTCTGGGCTGATGGCTCGGAGCCTGGAGCCCGTTTCCGATTCTGTGTCTCCCTCTCTCTCTGCCCCTCCCCCGTTCATGCTCTGTCTCTCTCTGTCCCAAAAATAAATAAAAAAACGTTGAAAAAAAAAAATTTAAAAAAAAAAAAAAAAAAAAAATTGTTGGTAAAGTTTACAGAACTCTGGAATATTTGAAAACTACTTTTAAAAAACTCACTGTGAAAGAAAAGACTTTGAAATACCAGCAGTGTGAGCTAGCTCCAAGGTTATGTTTGCCAACAGGACTTCAGTGTAGGAAAATGGAACTGCTAAGAATTGAGCATGATTAAATACTTTTTTTCCCCCTCTCACTTTGGCTATTCCAAACATTTAACCAAATGCTTTAAAAATTATTATATATGGCTTCTTTCAAACTTCCTGTTTGTATCATGTCTAATGTAGATCTCAATTTATGCCAAATACTTAAAATACTCTCTAAAAAGAGATGCAAAGCTTTGGAAAGGAGGCAATAGAAAAAGTTAAGAAGATACTTGAATTTTCCTAAAATTTCACAAAAAAAGGTAAAATCCCATTTTATATGTTCTTAATTCATCGGCACCCTGTAAATGTTCCTAAGAACAGCAAATGAATAAAGCCCCTAAAATAAATACAGATATTATAATCACACTTCATCTAAAACCCAGAAAGCAGTATGTAAACTGAATTCTTAGAAATAGATTTCTACATTAAATGCACTAAGGTTGCTGTAGAAAAGAAATCTATATACAGAATTTATCTAAAAAAATTTTTTTAACGTTTATTTATTTTTGAGACAGAGCATGAACGGGGGAGGGTCAGAGAGAGGGAGACACAGAATCTGAAACAGCCTCCAGGCTCTGAGCCGTCAGCACAGAACCCGACGTGGGGCTCGAACTCTCGGACCGCGAGATCATGACCTGAGCCAAAGTCGGCCGCTTAACCGACTGAGCCACCCAGGCGCCCCTATACAGAATTTAAAAATAATAGAAGCTTTGGGGCGCCTGGGTGGCACAGTCGGTTAAGCGTCCGAATTCAGCCAGGTCACGATCTCGCGGTCCGTGAGTTCGAGCCCCACGTCAGGCTCTGGGCTGATGGCTCGGAGCCTGGAGCCTGTTTCCGATTCTGTGTCTCCCTCTCTCTCTGCCCCTCCCCCGTTCATGCTCTGTCTCTCTCTGTCCCAAAAATAAATTAAAAAATGTTGAAAAAAAAATAATAAAAGCTTTATTGAGATTTATCACATATGATAAATTTCAACCTTTTAAAGAGTGTAAGTCAAAGTTTTTTAGTTTATCTACAGAATTGTGTGACCATCGCCATCACCTCAAAAAGAAACCACATACCCCTTAGCAGTCACTCCCCATTCTGCTGCCACCTGGCCCTTGGCCATCATTAATCTACTTTCTGACTCCAGGAATTTGCCTATTTGGGACATTTAATATAAGTGGAATCATACAGTTGTGGCCTTTTTGTGTGGATTTTTTCACTTAGCATGATGTTTTCAAAGTTCACCCACGTTGTAGCCTGTGTCAGTCCTTCATTCCTTTTTTGTGGTCAAATAGTACGTATTCCACTGTAGTAAATGTGCCATGTTTTGTTTATTCGTGCATCAGTCAATGAACATTTGGGTTGTTTCCATCTCTTGACTATTATGAATAATACTGTTAGGAACATTTGTGTACAGGTTTTTTAGTGAACGTGTGCTTAAATGTTCTTGGTCATATACCTAAGAAAGGAATTACTGGATCATATGGTGACTCTACATTTGAAGGTTGAATAACTGCCGAACTGTTTTTGCAAAGTGGCTACATCAATTTACAATCCCAGCAATGTACAACTTCTCCACATCCTCACCAGGACTCGTTATTGTCTGTCCTTTTTATTTTAGCTGTCCTGTTAGGTCTGAAATAGTATCTCACTATAATGTTGTTGTTGTTGTTGTTGTTGTTTTCAATGTTTAATTATTTTTGAGAGACAGAGACAGAACATGAGCGGAAGGGGGCAGAGAGAGAGGGAGACACAGAATCTGAAGCAGGCTGTCAGCACAGAGCCTGACGTGGCGCTCAAACTTATGAACCATGAGATCATGAGCTGAGCTCAAGTCAGCCACTTAACCGACTGAGCCACCCAGGCGCCCCTCACTGTAGTTTTGATTTGCATTTCCTTAATGATCAGTGATGTTGAGCTTCTTTTCACATGTTTATTGGTGATTTGCATATCTTCCTCAGAGTAATTCTATTCAGATCCTTTGCCCATTTTTAAATTGGGTTTATTTATCTTTTTGTTCTTGAGTTGTATAAGTTCTTATATAACCTGGGTACAAGTCTCTTACCAGATTATATAACTTGCAAAAAATTTCTCCCACTCTGTAGGTTGTCTTTTCACATTCTTCATGGTGTCCTTTAAAGCACAGAAATTAATTTTATGAATCCCAATTTATCCAGTTTTTCTTTTGTCACTGTGCTTTGGTGTTATATCTAAGAAACCATTACCTAATCCAAGGTCAGAAAGATTCACTCCTATGTTTTTTCTAAGAGTTTTATTATTTCAGCTCCTACTTTAGGTCTTTGAGACATTCTAAGTTAATTTTTCCGTATGATGTAAAGTAGGTATTCATTTTTTTTTTTTTTTCACAGACATGCAGATGTCCCTGCACTACATGTTAAAAAGGCCATTCTTGGGGCACCTGGGTGGCTTGGTCCTTTGAGTATCCAACTTCAGCTCAGGTCATGATCTCCCAGTTTGTGGGTTCAAACCCCACATCAGGCTGTCTGCTGTCAGCCCTGAGCCCGCTTTGGATCCTTCGTCTCCCTCTCTCTCCCTGCCCCTCCCCTGCTTGCGCTCTCTCTCCCTCTCTCAAAAATAAATAAACATTTCAAAAAAAAAATTTTTAAAGGGCCATTCTTTCCCCCATGGAATTGTCTTGGCATCCTTATTGAAAATTACATAAGACTTTGTAACTCAGATAACAAAGGTTTTGTTTGACTAAGAATAGTCATGGTTGGTTTAATCTGAATATGAGCAGTCAGAAAGCAGATACCAAGATCTCTTAAATACCTGTGTACATATTTTAAACACGGTCATAACGATTACTGGGAGTTTTTGTGTCAACTAGACTAGTAGCAAAACCACATTCCCTCTTGGATCCTTCAGGGGGCCCTCCATTTTGTTGGTCTTTATCTTTCCTACCCTATCTCTCCTCATCAGTTCCCAGGATGTGGCATCCTGGCTTTGATCTTTACCTCACCAGGAACTCTTCCTTTAACCATTGGTTCTCATCCTCATCAGACTCCATGCTTCCTTTTTACACAGCTAATACTTTGTCCTCTTTATTCTCCTGAAGTGTAACTCATTGATAACGTATCTATATAATTTCAGAAAATCGATATAATGCCCTTACTATTAAATAAGGAGGCATACATTCAGTTGTTTGTGATTAACAATATCTTGGAGATCAGAACCTTTGATAGTATCAGAGAACAGCGTCTGGATGGAGAACAGAAACTAGTACAAAAGGCTAAAAAGAAGTTGTATGGTACTTTCCTCGGGACAGTGTTAGATTAGGAGTGAAAAACAGTCCAGGAATAACCCCCAAATAAATAAATAATTTCAATAAGTAATGTTCTTATCATGACACTAAAAATTAAATATATATTAAATTAAATAAATATAAATATGATGGCAGTAGTAGAAGATATTTTTCAGACAATCTTGTTAATGAAATTTAATAAAATCCGTGCATTTAGTATTTCAACTAATTGTATAGTATTAGCTTTGAGTCTATTAATATGATTCTATAATCTTGTCTGTTATGTTTGCAGTTGGTTTTGTTGCTTTTGCAGTAACTACACTACTGCACTGAGTCCCATTTCAACTAACTAATTAAGTAATTAAGTAATGCAATGAGTAAGCTCTTTCCAAGAAACTAGGTATGAACATTTTAGGTGGATTTCAAAGCTTGTGTGATTAGACTGATTAAATTGCTCTTTGGCCTCAAAATCTTCATGTTTTCTCTCTCTCTTTTTTCAAAGTGGGTTTCACGCTAGGTGTTCAGGACTTGAACTCATAACCCTGAACTGAGGTGAAGAGTTGGATGCTTAACCAACTGAGCCACCAGGGAGCCCTTTCTGTTTTCTTTTGTTAGTTTTTTTAAATTATGTTTTAATAATTTCTGCTAAGTTGGCTAACATGGTCCTCATTCATTTCAAATGTATAAAGTATCCAATTTGTTATTTTAAATTTAAAAAAATCTTTAAATCTATTTATGATGACTTTTAAAATCATAGTCAAGTGAGCACAATAAATTTCCAATTCAGCATCATTAAGCATATTTCTATCTATTAATTGCAAGGATGGAAATTGAAAAATCTTGAACAAAACGTTTTTGTAAATAGTGTAAGTTTGTTAATAAATTCCATGATACTATCTTTGACTTTAGTGAAGTTGTTCTTATTTTCTTCCAGCTTGAAAAAGAATTCTCATTTGGGGCACCTGGGTGGCTCAGTCGGTTAAGCATCTGATTCCTGATTTCAGCTCAAGTCATGATCTCGAAGTTTCTGAGATTGAGCCCTGAGTTGGGCTCTGCTCTGACAGCACAGAGACTGCTTGGGATTCTCTCTCTCCCTCCCTCTCTGCCCCTCCCCTGCTTGTATATGCTATCACTCTCAAAATAAATAAACTTAACAATTATTTCAAAAAAAGGGACTTTGCAAATGTGATGAAGGATTTTGAGATGGGGAGGTTATTCTGTATTATCCAGGTAGGCCAACTAGTCAGAAGGCTTCTTATAAGTGGGAAGCAGGAGGGTCTGAGAGGGAAGGAGGTGGAAACAGAGGTTGGAGTGATGTGGGCCTCCAGAAGCTGGAAAAAGCCTTGGGATACATTCTCCCCTAGAACATCCTGAAGGAATGCAACCCTGCAGACCCAGTTTGGACTAATCTCTACAATTGTAACAGTAAATTTGTGTTGTTTTCAGCCACTAAATTTGTGGTTTCTTGTATGGCAACAATAGGAAACTAATTCGTGCAGTAAAATACATAAAGTACATAGCTTGATGAGTTTTTATAAACATATAGACCTGTATAACCATCCCCCACATTAACATCCAGCACATTTCCTGCATCTCAAAGTTTCCTTTGCCCCTTCCCCTGAAACTCCTCACACACCAAAGATACCTACCATTCTGACTTCTTTTACCATTAGTCAGTTTTCCATGTTGTGGAAGTTTTTATAAACAGAATCTTACCATATGTGTTCTTTTGTATTTGGAATTCTTACTCAACTTAATGTCTGTGAGAATTATCCACTCTATTGTTGTATCAGAAATTTGGCTTTTTTTTAATGCTATGTATTTTTTAGTATTACATATATCTATTTATCCATTTCCCATAGACTTTTCTTCTTTAGAAGATAAAAAAAAACACATTCCAATCATAGTATGATGATTTTCTAACATTTCCCTTAAATATCAGAAATACATATTTTTGCTATCAGAATTTCTCTGTAAAATGTATACTTAATCTTGATGGTTTCATTGCCTTACTAGAAAAGCAAATTGGCAGAATGGATACTTTATTTGTGAACAAAGTTATGAAACACAACTTCAAATAAACACTTGAATATTACCACTGCCTTTTTATGTCGGACATTTTGAAATAAGAGCTAAATAAAAACATTCATACATGTACAATATATATATATATATATATATATACATATATATTTACATATATATGTATATGTACATATATACGTAAATATATGTGTATATATATATTTACACTATATATATACCTATATATGTATATGTATATATACATATATACATACAATATACATACAATACATACATACATACAATAGCTAGGCCAATATATATGTATATATATATTTACCATGAAAATGAGAGTACAAATGTAGGCCAATAGTGGTATAGTAGTCCCCTCTTATCCATGGTTTCAGTTTGAAGAAGACCTCAAAGTGTAGGACACCCTGAAACAAGGGGCCTGGGGAAGAGGCCGCCTAGGTTAAAGGGCTGAACTGATTTTAGGGCAACCCATTGTTTGATGATAGAAAGTTCCCCTTTGCCAAAGGCATACAGTGGATAAATGTAGGATGAATGATACCATTTAAATGTCACCCTTTAAAATCCACTAATGAAATAAGAGATCCAGGCAATGATCATCAATGCATGCTCAAACTATTAGCTGAAATGTTGATGGGGAATTTTCTAATGTGCTGAAGCCACCTAAATCCGCTGAATAAATTTAGCTTCACTAAAAGTAGAAACCTGACACTATGTCTCCTAATGTGGGGCAATAGGAAGAACACAGCACAAATGCAGAGTATTTCTGCTTTGAAAGCTGGAGCTGAATCTGATGAAATTTTCAGATTTGGCTTCTAGTTTATAAGAAATATGGACATGGAGAACAAGTTAAATGACTCTGTCATAACACCATCAGCCAAATCCAAGCATAGAATTGTCAAGAACTGTGCAAAGCTTGGGATTTTACCCTGCTTATAAGCTAACACGTTAGCCTGTTCCTGTTTTGTGGATGCTGGCAGAAGACACAAAATTCCTGAGTCAGAGACAAAGGACTTTATTGCTCACCGCAAAAGTAGTGTATTCAGAGCTTCGTGTTCCTTTGTGTTGTTCCCCGTGCCTCACGAGTCCCACAGAAGTGACACAAAGGGCCCGTGATGGATGCCTGGGCATGCAGTGAGTTGCATTAGAGGAAACACTGAGTGTAGGAGATTCATTGTTTGTCTAGTAAGTGAACGTCAGAGGAGACATTACCCCAGCTCAAGACACAACCTGCAGAAATGGGCCCTGTAAAGAATGGTCAAGGCTTTGCATTCATGGCATGCCCAGCAAGAACATGCAGGGATACTCAGGGCCCATGGCAGACTGCCTCTCTCAACAATCCACCCCTCAGCCCACAGTAACACATTCTTGGCCAAGTTGAATTTTTACATGAGTATGCCACCCCATCAGCTACTCTGATTAATCTGACCACAAAGGCTGAGAGCAAATTCATTTAATTTGTCTCATTCAGCATTTAATCAAAGCTTCTATCAACAGGACTCCAAGCAGCAGGCTGAGGCCACCTTGCAGTCTTCACCTTAATCATACCCCTCTCTGCCAAGGGCACAAATTCAGCCAACTATGAATATGTCCCAAAGGGGATCAGCAAGTCTTATTTCAGACAGCCAGGATGAGGTCCAAGGCAAAGCTATAATCCATTATGATCCACACAAGGGAGTTTAAACTGACCTGCTGATCTACAGTGTCTTTGCCAATAATTACAGAGTGCAATAGCTAGGCCAAAAAGCAACTCCATTTCCAACAGTGGGTTATTCTGTAGCCTACACTTTCCCACATACAAAAATATAACCTGACGAGCACAGGTCGCTCCACTTTGGGATTTGTTGTTCAACTTGGTTTGGGTCACCATTACTTTGGTTAGGCCACGTGGGCATTGTCACCCAGTAGTTATAGTCTAGATCACCATATATGGCATAACTAAGGCCACTTAGGCATCAGGAGAAGCATATGAATTTTTTTGTTTGTTAGCCAGCAGTTTTTTTTTGTAAATATAACTTATTGTCAAATTGGCTAACATACAGTGTGTACAGTGTGCTCTTGGTTTGGGGGTAGATTCCCATGGCTTTAGCTAGCAGTTTAATCAACGCATTTCTCAACTACAATTGAGTGAAAATAGTTACCGAAGGACCATTTGATCTACACTTTTACTGATTTGGTGTCATTTGTCTTCTGGTTATTTTTTTTTAATTTATTTATTTGTTTTGAGAGAGAGACAGAGAGAGAGCATGAGATGGGAAGGGGCAGAGAGGGAGGGAGAGAGAGAACCCCAAGCAGGATCCATGCTGTCAGTGCAGAGCCCAGTGGGGGGCTCAAACTCAAGAGCCTTGAGATCATGACCTGAGCTGAAATCAACAGTTGGATGCTCAACTGACTGAGCCACCTAGCACCCCTGTCTTCTGGTTATTTTAATGATCCCTTCTTATGAGAAAATGGAGAAACTCCCTGAAGAAAAAAAAAAAAAAGTGGAGTCATCTTGCTCCATTTTATTCATCACTTTGTTTTAGTGCATAAAATAATGTATTCCAATTGTATTTGAAAATGGAGGATCCTGATGCCTAATTAATGTAGTTCTGGAATTCAGAAAGAAAAACTCTCTTATTCCAGACAGGTTATTTTGTGGATATCAATAAACTGATGGAGAGGTAAAAGGCCCAGAATAGCCAACTCAGTACTGAAGAGGAACAAAGTCAGATGACTGACACTACCCAACTTCAAGACTTGTTACCTTTTTTTAAGTTCATTTATTTATTTATTTTGAGAGAGAGAGAGAGAGAGAGAGAGAGCAACCACATGAACTGGGGAGGTGCGGAGAGAGAGAATTCCAAGCAGGCTTGGAGCTGTCAGTGCAGCTAAGACAGGGCTCAATGCGGGGCTGGATCTCATGAACTGTGAGATCATGACTTAAGCTGAAACCAGGAGTCAGACGCCCAACTGACTGAGCCACCTAGGCGCCCCACTTCAAGACTTAGTATAAAGGTACAGTGAGAGAGAGAGTATCTTACCGGTGAAAGTATAGGCAAATAGATCAATGGAACAGAATAAAATTACCAGGAATAGACCCTTATAAATGCAATCAACTGACCTTTGACGAAGGAATAAAAGCAATACAATGGGGCAAACACAAGTGTTTTCAATAAATGATGCTGGAACAGCTAGACATCCACATACAAAATAATATCTCCAGACACAGACCCTACACCTTTCACGACAATTAACTGAAAATGTATCATAGACATAAATGTAAAAGGCAAAAGTATAAAACTCCTAAAAGATAACATAAAAGAAAACCTAGATGACTTTAAATATGGTGATGACTTTTTAGACACAACACCAAAATCACAATGCATGAAAGAATGAATTGATAAGCTGGACTTCATTAAGATGAAAAACTTCTGCTCTGTGAAAGACAGTGCCAAGAGAATGAAAAGATAAGCCACAGACAGAGAAAAAATATTTGCAAAAGACACAGCTGATAAAGAACTGTTATCTAAAATGTGTAAATTCGTGGGGCGCCTGGGTGGCTCAGTTGGTTAAGTCTCTGACCCTTGGTTTCGGCTCAGGTCATGATCTCATGGTTTCATGAATTTGAGCCCCACATTGGGTTCTGTGCTGAAAGTGCAGAGCCTGCTTGGGATCTCTCTCTCTCTCTCTCTCTCTCTGCCCATTCCCTACTCGTGCTGCCTCACTCTCTCTCAAAATAAATAAACTTAAAAAAAAAATTTTTTTTAATGCACAAAGAACTCTTAAAACTCAACAGTTAGAGGGATGTCCCGGTGGCTCAGTTGGTTAAGCATCTGATTTCAGCTCAGGTCATGGTCTCTGTCTCTCAAAAATAAATAAACATTTTTTAAAAACCTAAAAAACAAAACAAAACAAAACTCAACCATTAGAAAACAAACAACTTGATTTAAAAATGAGCCAATGACCTTAACAGACATCTCTCCAAAGAAGATATACAGATGGCAAATGGCAAATAAACATATGGAAGGGTGCTTCCCATCCTATGTTATCAGGGAAATGCAAATTAAAGCAATAATGAGATACCACTACATGCCTATCAGAATGGCCAAAATCTGAGAATGACAACATCAAATTCTAGTGAGGATGTGGAACAACAGGAGCTCTCAATCATTTGCTGGTGGGAAAGCAAATGGTAAAATCACTTTGGAGCAGAGTTTGGAAGTTTCTTACAAAACTAAACAGATTGTGAGGGGCGCTTGGGTGGCTCAGTCGGCTGAGGCTCTGGCTCTTGGTTTTGTCTCAGGTCATGATCTCATAGTTCAAGACTTCGAGCTCCACATCAGGCTCTGGGCTGGCAGCGTGGAACCTGCTTGGGATTCTCGCTCTTCCTCTCTGCCCCTCCTCTGTTCACACTTGTTCTCTCTCTCAAAAATAAATAAATAAGCATTAAAAAAACAACAACCCCACACATATTCTTAGTATATGATCTAGCAATTGTGCTTCTTGGTGTTTACCAAATGAACTGAAAACTTATTTCCACACAACAAAACTGCCTACAGATGTTTATAGCAGTAATGAAAAACTGAAATTTGAAATTTAAAACACATTTAAAATAGCACCTCCTATAATAAACATCTTATTTAGGGGCGCCTGGGTGGCGCAGTCGGTTAAGCGTCCGACTTCAGCCAGGTCACGATCTCGCGGTCCGTGAGTTTGAGCCCCGCATCAGGCTCTGGGCTGATGGCTCGGAGCCTGGAGCCTGTTTCCGATTCTGTGTCTCCCTCTCTCTCTGCCCCTCCCCCGTTCATGCTCTGTCTCTCTCTGTCCCAAAAATAAATAAAAAACGTTGAAAAAAAATTTAAAAAAAAAATTAAAAAAAAAATAAACATCTTATTTATAAATCTATGATATATGGGCAGGATCTGTTTGCTGAAAACTATAAAACACTGATGAAGTAGGGGGAGAATATCTGGAGAAATGAAGAGCATGCTGTATTTATGGGCTGGAAGACTCAGATTGTTAAGATGCCAATTCTCTCCGGTTTGATCTCCACATTGAGCACAATCCCAAGGAAAATCTCGGCAGACATATTTTAGATATTGACAAGGGAATTCGGCTTTTATATGGAAAAGGTTATGAAATGAGAAGAGCCAATTTTTTAAAGAATAACAACACAAAATAAAAAAGTTGGAGGATTTACACTACCCAATTTTAAGGCTTATTACAAGGCTATAGTAATCAAGACAGTGTGGTAGTGTTAAAAAGATAGATGTATACATGTCAATTGATCAATTGATCAAAATAGAGAGGCCAAAAGTAAACCTACAAAAACGTAGGTGCAAAAAACTTTTGACAAAGTTACAAAGGCAATTCAATAAAGAAAAGATAGCGTCTTCAATAAATGATGCTGGAATAATTATTCACCCATGTGCAAGTGAAAATATAGACATGTAACTCACAAAAATTAGCTCAACTGACCTAAATATTAATGTAAAACTATAAGACTTCTAGAAGAAACCAAGCCATTGGAGATCTTGGATTTGGCGATCTGTTTTTAGAAATGACACCATAAGCACAACCCATAAAACAAAAAGTTGAAAAACTGACTTTTATCAAAATTAAAAAATTTTGCTCTGCAAAATAATCTGTTAAGAGAATGAAATGACAAGCAATAAGTGGGGAGAAAATATTTGCAGATCACATCCCTAATGAGGAATTTGTATTCAGAATATATAAACAACTTTTTTTTTGCTATAATTTAAGTAGGCTCTACACCCAAAGTGGGGCTTGAACTTATAACCCTGAGATCAAGAGTTGCATGCTTTTATGTTTTCACTCATATATGGATCTTGAGAAACTTAACAGAAGACCATGGGGGACAGGAAGGGGAAAAAATAGTTACAAAGAGGGAGCAAGGCAAACCATAAGAGCCTCTTAAATACAGAGAATAAGGTGAGGGCGGATGGGGGGTGCGGGAGAGGGGAAAGTGGGTGATGGGCATTGAGGAGGGCACTTGTTGGGATGAACACTGGGTGTTGTATAGAAGCCAATTTGCCAATAAATTATATTTTAAAAATTAAAAAAAATAAAAAAGAGTTGCATGCTTTATTCACTGAGCCATGCACCCCTGATGCAATTTATTTTTTTTTCATATCAATTCCAGTATAGTTAACATATGGTGTTATATCTGCTTCAGGTGTACAATATGGTGATTCAACAATTCTCTACATTGCTCAGCGCTCATCACGTTACGTGTCCTCTTAATTCCCTTCACCTATTTCACCTATCCTTCCACCCACCTCCCCTCTGGCAATCAGTTTGCTCTCTCTAGTTAAGAGTCAGTTTTTTGGTTTGTCTCCTTATTGCTTGTTTGTTTTGTTTTTTAAATTTCACATAAGAGTGAAATCATGTGGTATTTGTCTCACTGATTTATTTCACTTAGCATTATACTCTCTAGCTCCATCCATGTCATTGCCAATGGCAAGATTTCATTATTTTCTATGGCTGAATAATTGTATACATATGCCACATCTTCTTTATCCAGTCATCTATTGATGGACAGTTGGGCTCCTTCCATAGTTTGGCAATTGTAAATAATGCTGCTATAAACATAGGGGTGCATGTATCTTTTCAAATTAGTACCAAATTTGGGTACCCAGTAGTGGAATGACTGGGTCATATGGTAGTTCTATTTAGAATGTATAAAGAACTCTTTAACCTCAACAGTAATAAAACAAACCAATTAAAAAATGGGCAAAATATCTGAAAAGAAACTTCTCTAAGAAGATATATGGATGGCAGATGAGTATCTGGAAGGGTGTTCGGCATCGTTAGTCCATGAGGGTTACATAACTTAAAACTACAATGCATCACTACTACACTTCTATTAGAATGGCTAAAATAAGGAGATGAATACAAAATTTTGGCCATGATGAGGAGCAACAGGAACTCTCATTCATTGCTGCCAGAAATGCAAAATAGTACAGCCACTTAAGAAAAAATTTTTGCCATTGCTTACAAAGTTAAATATACTTTTATCACATGGTCCAGCAGCAATCCTATTCCTAAGTATTTACCCAATTAAAATGAAAACTTATGTTCACACAAAAATGGGTAGTAAGTATTTATTCACAGCTGCCTCTGAACAAGTAATCAAGGTGTAAAGGAATAAACAAACTGTGGTAATCCATACAGGGGAACAACATGCCCTGCGTTGATTCATATGCCACAACATGGGCAAATCTTGAATGCATGTTAGTAAGAACATAGTTGTTGGGGCTGGGTGATAAGTCCATGGAGATTCATTATTATATTCTCTACTTTTGTGTGCAATTGAGTATTTCCATAATAAAAGTTTTTAAAGGGTGTTTTATTTTGATGACATCATAATGCCCATGTATGACACAAATGTGACTCAGGTTCCATATTCTGATGCCAGAAGCCACATCCGAAATGTTGCACAGCAAAATACCAGTTAAATGAAGATCAAATCTGGTAATATGAATGATTGTGTTTTATTACCTTAAGATTTATACTAAGAAAGCTTTTTGAGTGGTTTTCAGCACCCAATTCTGAGAGGAAATAAGACTTATTGGCTTATTGGCTTTAGGAATTTAATTTGTCTGGGTACTAGAAACAGTGCAGAAAGCCATGCAGAAGAGTCTGGACTCTGGCAGTGAGTCAGGCCAACTGAGTTCCAGACCTGTCAGGGGTACAAGTGGGATTCAAGCGAGCGCCTTTCCTTCTGTGTGTTTGTCAGTGTAGAGTACGTTACAGAAGAAAGAAGTTTGCTACAACCTGGCTGTACTTGTATTTTCTTTAACTTGAGACTGAAGTTCAACAACAGCTAGTAATCAATCATTCTTATGGATCCCTTGAGATCATTTTTAAAAGCTTATATATTTTGAGAAAGAGAGGGAGAAAGAAAGAGAGGGAGAGAGAGAGAGCTCTCTGTGTGTGCACAAGCAGGGGAGGGGCAGAGAGAGAGGAAGAGAGAATCCTAAGCAGGCTCCTCGCTGCCGATGCAGAGCATCCCACCAGCTGTGAGATCATGACCTGAGCCAAAATCAAGAATCAGTTGTCTAACCAAGTGAGCCACCCACGTGCCCTGAGATCATTTCTTAAGATGATGCTCATGGGGTTCTACTTACTCCCCAACATAAGACTACCTGAAAGTTCTTCTCTGCTGTTTTAAGCTGCAATCAGACCACACTGAAGTTTCAACACTTCTACCCTCACTCTCCCAAGAAAATCATCACTCGTAAAAAATTATGACTAATTTCTGAGGTGATAGTAGTGTTCTATATCTTAGTAGGGATTTGGGATACACAGGTGTAGGCATTTGTTAAAACTTGGGGACTTACAAGTAAGATTTTGCATTTAATTGCATATAAATTTCACTTCAAATTAAAAAAAAAATCAACAAATCTTTAACTCTAGTTAATGATATGTGTGTTGAATTATTTAGGGGCACATACAGTGATGTCGGCAATTTACCTGGGAATGCATAAAAAATAAGATGAATAGACAACTGGATAGAGAAATAAATAGATGTGTGATTAAGTAAAATAAAATATTAGGGGTAGAATCCAGATGGTAAATGTACAGTATTCATTATAAAATTGTCTCAATTTTGCTATATGTTTACACATTTGCATAATAAAATGTTGGAAAAAATATCAAGAAACTTAATGCCACCCGAATTCAGCAGGAAATGCAGAGGCCATGACTATGATTAGATCTGTATTCTGATTACCAGGTGCTGTAGTCTTTTAGACTTCATCTAATTTCCTGGATTCTGATCTCTTGCAGTTTTTACTACTTAAAACTACTTACCTTATCATTCCTCTACTTTGGCTTTCTGGTTTACCTGTTCATTTGTTCATTCATTTTCAAATACTTATTTTTGCCTACTACGAACCAGGTATTGGGGAATACAGTTTTGGCTCTGTTCTTACGGGGCATTCCATCCATGGCTTAGTCCCAGTAACTAGTACCTGTACTCCCTCAATTCTGTCAGGAATGCTGGTTCCTGCATATCTGGCTGAGGCTACAACTGTCGGGACCATTATCATGGGATACTACAGACTCCATGCCAAGGTCCTAGGGGGCTTTAGGGGGCCTATGAAAAATGTTTTATATTTAAAAAAAAATTCTCCAATTTACAAAGAATAAACTGCAAAATCCTCTATATTCCCTAGCCTGTAGAAACTGAACTTCTCCCTTTCTCACAGTTTTGGATCCCGTAGGACTGCCAACTAGCATTTCTATTCCCAGTGGACATTCTGGTCCTAATGTAGATGCTTTGGGGAGTAAGGTGCCCCAAGAGTCAGATGGGTGCCTAAGCTATCAAAGCCTTTTGTCACTGTGACTTTATTCTTTGGACTCCCTTTGGCTGACTCCTCGTTCACCGGGCTATCTTCTGATTCCCCTGTTGATCTGCAGAGAGAATGCACTGTTTGAGTATTTCTGATCCCTGTGACAGTGGTTACTCAAGCAAACCAGTAAAGTAGCTTATAATTAAGAGTTGTTACATCATATGTCTAGAATTCAAGGAGAAAAAAACACCACTCATGCCAACATCATCATCATCATCATCATCTCATATGACTATTAATTTCTTAGTGTAAATTAAGTTGGTAATATAATGACTGAGAAAGGGGGATGGGGAATATTTTGGCCTTAGTTTTGAATGGTTCTAGTTGACTCATGGCTCCTAAAGACTTTTTCTTAGCTTCTGAGTCTTACCACCACTGTTCTCCCATTGTTGACTTTACTTGCCCTCTGATGTCATGCAAGGCCCATTTTACAGGCTGAGACTTTAGCTTCTGTTTTTCCACTTTTAGCTGTGTTATTTCAGGATCCCTCCGGTAAGACCCAGTCAACCCAGGGTCCCTGGGCCTAGTGATGCTCCTGTGGCCTGTGCTCACTGCATACTCAGAGCTGGGACCTAGACAACTTTTATGCACAAAAACTTCCATGATTATAAAGATTTCCACCCTGTACATATATTGACAGATAAGGGGTATTGGTTGTAAAGACTTTGTTTGAACAAAAGCGAACAGCAGAACAATGCCTTAGAAACCAGAATTTAATAAAGACTGAGAGCACTATGGAATATCTTATTTTTGTTGGTTGGTAATTATGCCTGGATGATTCACAAAATTACTGTAACATTCCTGCTTTTGTTCCCCCAGGAAATCCTTCTCTATTTTAAATAAAGTGCATTTTATTTATTGAATGCATTTGGTACCTCTACCCTGCTATATAATTCTACACTGCAAATAAACATAAAGGGCTGCGTGGTTTGCCTATTTTAACAGAGGATTAGCTCCCTAGAGAGAACAGGGATTTGTATCTTTTTTCCTTTAGAACCAAAAGGAGACAGAAGACAGCAGTTTGCAAGGACTATATGCTGAGATGATAGAATCTTGAGTTATCTTCACATCTCTATTCTGTTGTGTTTGTTTGGATAATTAAACAGATAGAAATCCACTCATCTGATAGGGACTCCAAAGAACTCACTGCCTTGAACCTACCCCAGCTTGACTTTATCTTTTATGCATTTCTCTTCTGTTAGTGCTCAAAAAAGCTACAGAGAAAAAAAAAAAAGTGTGTGCGCGCATGTGTGTGTGTGTGTAACTTGTTTTTGTTAACATCAGTTTTGGTATTCAGTATTATTCAATTATATTCATCTAATATTATGCCTGCTGTAATTGGCACACATTCTTTATAAACATATATACACAGCCTAGCAGCATACAGTTCCATACAATCTGGCACCTCTGATGGAAAGGCATTGAGCAATCTTAAATCTCTCGTGGAACAAAGTAGGGTATAAACCAGCCAACCAACCAACTCTACAAAGGCACAACATGGGAGATACAAAGAGCACTGTACCAGTCCTAACCTTCCTAGAACCTAGGGGATATTCTGGTTAAAGGCCAAATTGATACTTTAATTAAAGAATTATGATATAAAGGATTATTAATAAAATGATTAGAACTTTTTTTATAATTATATGAAGGAGAGTCTGTATTTACTCATAAATATTATTCATCATGTGTTACATAAATAGTATTTATTATTATTTGTATAACAGGTAAAGTACTATATGCTAACCATTCTTTGGGAGTTTTTATTTTGTGTTAAAGCTACATGAGAAAATACTATCTGAACCTTTCTACAAGATGTATGAAATTCTAACGTAACTGTGGAAGTTCAACGTGTTTGCATTTATCACCAGGCACAACACATTAGTGGACCGTCCCCTCTACCCCATCCTTATCCTCACTGCCTCCTACCATCCTACCTCCCCTGAATTAGGGCAGATAAAAGAAGAATAAATATGATATAACCAGGTGAACCTTCTGGTTAGCTTTTACCACTACCTACCAGCTACCTTGGTCATTACAGTGACATTTGTGTATTTGTTTTACACCCTTTCACTCAGTTTACTTCACAAAGCTTAATGTGCTATGTTTAAAATTTCTACAGGTACATTCTTTTTCAAAATATTTTATTATTTTTTAAAGTTTACTTATTTTGAGAAAGAGAGAGAGAGAGCAGGGCAGGGGCAGAGAGAGAGGGAGGGAGAGAGAATCCCAAGCAGGCTCCGTGCTGTCAAAGCAGAGCCTGAAGCCGACTTCACGAGATCATTGACCTGAGCTGAAATCAAGAGCCGGACGCGTAGCTGACTGAGCCACCCAGGCACCCCCTTACAGGTACATTCTTAACATTTCAGACATGCATAAAAATTTAGGTTTTGATTTTGTTGATTGCATAAAATTGGGGTGGGGGTTGTTGTTGTTTGGTAATAGGGCTCACATTTGCTGAGAATTAGGTGAGGATTTTCAGGGGCAGGAAGCCTGTCTAAGCATTTTCTGTTAAGCCATTGGCTGAAAACACTTGGGTTAACCACAAGTATTCTGGGCTGGGCTTCAGCAGGTCAGAGTGTGGCCACTTGCCTTAGGTGCTCACTGCCTCCCACCTGCACCTCCCCCTGCACCCCTCCCACTTCCATTAGAGGCACCTGTTTGAGAGGGTGGGAGTGGGGGGAAGGGGCTTTCACTTTCCACTCTATGGACTTCTGTGTTGCCTGCATTTGTCACGTATTTGCCTGCGTGTGTGTGTGTGTGTGTGTGAGAGAGAGAGAGAGAGAGAGAGAGAGAGAGAGAGAGAGAACATTTAAGTTCTACTCTCACTAGAGTAGAAAAAAAGACTGCTTTTTTCAATGACATGCATTTCTTACAGTTTAATTGTAAATGTAAGATGTTCATCATGGTGCAGCCCCTGCCCTGTGGTTACTCATACTTCATATTCCTGTTTCCCCAACCTTCTCCTGTCTCCCTTCTCCCTTTTGCTTTTTTCTCGACTCTCATGAGGTTCCAATTTTCTCTTTTCTTTCTCCCTTCTGCATAGATTTTTGTGAACTACACCTTTGTAAGAACTGTTTTAGAGATTTCATCCAAGGTCTTCATTTGTAATTACGTCCACTATTTGTTGCTATGATGGCTGTTCCTTTAGATGTTGGTTTCAAGAAATTTGTCCAGAGTGACTACTGCATTGAGTGACATATTTATCCTCTTTATTTCTCTTTTATTTTGTCCCCTCATGTATTTTGAGAAGAAATTAAGGAAAATGTGTTCTTCCTCTTCCTCCAAGTTCTTCCCCTCACTTGGCTTGTATAGCATATTTGTTAACAGCAGGACTTTCTTTTAAAGTGAAAGGAAAGGAAATCATTGCTAGAGGAGACAAAGTTAACTAAAAGGCACACAGGGTTGCTGGGTATGTCCAGAGTCTGATATACATTTGAGAAGAGGAGCAGAGGTAATTTTTGTATTTTAGAAAGTCAGGAAGTCTCCTGGCCTAGTTTCAAAAACATGACCAGAGAAATTCTATCAAAAAAACAAAATCCAGCAAAATCTAGTTGGGAAGATAAGCTAGAATCTCCTTACTAAAAGTCAAAGATCTTGGTTGTATATTTTAAAGGCACTGACTCATTTAATGTGGAAATGCATAGGTATCCTCCTGGCCCCTATTTTTTTTTTTTAATGTTTATTTTTGAGAGAGAGTACCAGCAGGGAAGGAGCAGAGAGAGAGGAAGATACAGAAGCTGAAGCAGGCTCCACACTCTGAGCTGTCAGCACAGAGCTCCATGCAGGGGCTCAAACTCACCAACTGTGAGATCATGACCTGAGTCAAAGTTGTGTGCTTAACCGACTGAGCCACTTAGGTATCTCCTGGCCCCTATTCATAACTTCCTCTCTCTCTCCCTCTCTCTCTCTCTCTCTCTCTCTCTCTCTCTCTCTCCTTCTCTCAAATCCTGACCTTTCTCTGCATCCCCTCTCACACCCATCTTGGAGGGAGGATGGTCAGGACAACTCCCAGGTAGCCTGGGTCTCTAAGGGAACATAGGTTAGCCATATTGTTCCTATGCAGGTCGTCTGTTTCTGTGCACAGAGAAAATGCTAGAATGAGTCATAGTCCTCCCTCCCTAACAAAAGGGCATTGTACTGTGGTGTTTGATTTGGGCTCTTGTATGCCACTTGTGGTTGCAAACTTATGGTACAGGAGGCACAGTTCTAGTGACACAACTCTCAAGTTGAATTATAATGATCTGATTTGGGTGTGCCCCAATAGGCTGTGAGATCCTTTAAGGCTGCGACAGTTTTATTTATCTTTGATCTCCAGCCCTAAGCACACTTGTGCCTAGCTCAGGATATGTGCTAAACAAATGTTGCTTCGTAGGAATGCTACAGGAGGAGGGGAAAGGCTAAAACTGGGCTGTACCCAGGAGGGGAAGAGGTCCCTTCATGAGGCCGCATCACCTCCATAAGGCCAGCAGAGGGCGGACGTGCATCAGTAGCTAGAACGCCGTTCCTTTGCCCGGGCTTGTTTACTGGAGCGTTACCTTTTGGGTGAACCCGAGGCCTGAGCTGAGATTACAGAAATTTAAACTTAAACCTGGCACATACGCATTAAGACGTTACCAATTGTACAGAACAAGCCTGGGTTATGTTCAGTCCAAGGGCACAAGAACAGGCCGGAATTAGCTTAAGGAATACTAAGCCATGACCTCTCTGGTAGAATCAAACTTAAAGAAGAAAAATTACCTGGATATTTTTTCAGGAAATTTTAATAATTTTAAAGTTGAAGGGCTCATTACACTCATTCGACAAACTAGTTCCTTTAATCCAGCTAGCACATTTCTCAGATGAGGAAGCTGAAGTTTGTGAAACAGTCCTCTAGACTCCTCAAGAGGATATGTCTATAGAAAAAGTATACTTCTTTCAAAACTGGGTTTTAGGCATGTTTTGAAAACACGTGGAAAGGTGGCCATTTGGAAAAACTGCATCTAGAATCCTTCTATCTCTCTTTCACACTCTCTCTCATATAGATTTATGTATGTATATAATATACATATAAAAATACGTAATATGTAAATGTAAAAATATGTCATATATGTATTGTATAGTAAATAAACTATATTTTATATTTACATATAAATAAAATTGAAATTAAATTTAAAATATAAATATAAATAAACACACACACACATAGCCAGGCCTTTAAAGAGGCAGCAGAGTCTAGTGATTCAGCATATGACTGTGACCCACCCAGACTTTCTGGATATGAATTCTGGTTCTGTCCTTATTAACTGTGTGACCATAAGCAGGTTACTTAACCTCTTTGTGACTTAATTTCCTCATCTATAAACGTAGTTAATAACAGTACATATTTTATTAGATTATTTTAAGGATCCAATGAGCTAATTTTTGTAAACCTCCTAGGACAGTGCTTGGTACATAAAAAGTCCTGTAATAATTGTCTGCTGAATAAAAATTTGGAAAGACACTATTTTAATAATGAGGATAACATTCCAAAGGCACTTTTTTAAAAGATTGGAAGTTGGCTTTTAATATACGTTTTGGGATGGGAATCGGTTGCATAATAAAGATAAAGGTGTGGGAAAGAATGTGTGGTTAAATAACCTGACCACTAGATTGAGAGCCAAGAAGCCTTACGTTAGTATTTTAGGAGAGCCTCTAGTTTCCAACATCCAGAAAAGGTTTCTGATAATTTTTTTTTCTCATTTGGAAAGCTTAAAAACAACCCTAAACTCAAATCCTCAAATCTTCAAAGAATCAAGTGCTTGGAGCATTTTAAATGTACCTGCCCCTCCTGCTGGCTAGTTTCCAAGGAGTCCTGACTCTTTTTCCGAAGCTGGTTGAAGCTGGTTGTTGGTCCACATCCCCCTCCTTCCCTGGGTGTCTCCACTTGAAGGTAGCCTTTACTTGTGTTCTGCTTCTCTGTTGAGGCTGTACGGACTAGCTGGCAGGGAAAAGGAACAGTATGTCTATGCAGTGGGGGAAGGCTGGGAGGTCTCAACTTCAGAGTAAGCCTTGGCAAGTCCCCTGCTCTGCGTGAGACCTCTCACATCCATCCAAAGACCAGGGCGGGGGGCAGTGTGGCCCAGCTTTAAGGGACTGTCACTGGACAGGTTAAGGCAGCTCTAAGAGATGCAGAAGAGGGGACCCTCGGATTGGTATCACAGGCTCTACTTTGGGAGAAGCACAGCAGAAAAATCTGCCTTCCAGGGAATGCCCCAGGAACGGAGCCTTGAGTGGGGGAACAGGGCTGTAGAAGGGAAAGGGGTCCATAAAAACAAACAAACAAACAAACAAACAAACAAATAAACAAACAAAGACTGTGAGGGAGAAGGGCAGAGTAGGTATGGGAAGTCCTGGGCTCCGGATTCAGTGAAAAGTGAAAACGAGGTGCCTGGCTGGTTCAGTTGATAGAGCATGCAACCCTGAATCCCACATTGGGTATAGAGATCAAGAAAGAAAGAAAGGAAGAAAGGAATGAAGGGAGGGAGAAAAGGAAGGAAGGAAGGAAGGAAGGAAGGAAGGAAGGAAGGAAGGAAGGAAGGAAGGAAGGGAGGGAGGGAGGAAGGGAGGAAGGGAAGAAGGAAGGAAAGTGAGCACAATGTAGTAGGCTTGGGCTTAAAGTCCCTTAAACAGAACACAAGAATTCTCCGTAGCAAGCAGGAAGGGAGGGGCCAGAGCACTTCTCTGGCTTCTCAAACTTGAAGATGTGTGGGAATTACCTGGGCGTCGTGTTAAAACTCAGATTCTGATTCAACAGGCCCAGAATGCCACCTCTGATTCTGTATTTCTAACAAGTTTCTTGGTGAGCCTGCTGGTCCATCTAAGACCCTACTTTCAGAAGCAAGAGTCTTTTCCAGTTGAGTCTGGAGGTCATGGAGCAGAGACCCAACCACTGGGCAAATTCTTTCAGCTCCAGTTCAAAATTAAGGTTGTTTTTTCAGGTTCCCAGGTAGCATAAGCATTTAAGGAGAAGTTCAGTTATGGGGCAGGGAGGGAAAGGCGCCTCAGATTTTGGGACTCCTCACCAATCTCCCAGGGTGCCTGGCGGCTAAGAAGAAGAATAGCTGGTCTACCTTTGAGTGGGGGGAATAATAATCATGGAGATAATAATCAGGGAGATCTGGTGGGACAGAGATGCTAGCAGGAAAGTCCCTGAAGGTCCCAGAGCAGCCCCTAAATTCCCCACAGGCAGCTTTTCACAGGCAACCTGGAGGCTGCCTTTGAGAGGTTTTGAAAGAAGATACAGGGCTAGCCCACAGAAGCACTTGTGAAACCAGCTGACCCATTGAGAGAAGCTGCTAATTGTAAGACAGGCAGAATGTTATCTGTACTAGGTTTAAAACAGTTTTCCAGGGGGAAATGAGGACAGGCCAAGGCAGCCAAAAAGGGCTGGGTGTTGCCTTTGCAGAAAGCTGAGTTACACTGACAAAGAGTGTTGCCAGGTATTGAACCAGACAGTGTGGTATTTTAGCATCTAGTGTATTAAAATGCAGCAAATACCTGAAAAATCATTATTATTTCAGATGTACTTTTCTTACATTTGGATTGATTTTTAATCGGCAGAGGTTTGTAATTTCAGCGTTTAGTTACTCTTTCTGCTAAGTATCGAATGGACAAACACTACTTAAAGGCGATTTAGGATTCTTTTGAAATGTGAGGAATCCTTTTATGTATCTGTGTGCAAGTAAACTGTTCCAACACTAATGTTAAGTATTCTGTTAAATAAAGTAAAAGCCTATCCCTCAGGAGGGGAGGGTGCACTCGACAAAAAGTGTTTTGTTTCCTCAGTCTCTGTGGGGTGGCTATTTCTGTAATCCTATTTACCCAGGAAGCAGGGAAACACGGTCATCTTTGGGGCAGTAATAAGTGCCAACGTTTACTGAGCGTTTACTACGTGCCCAATGCTGTGTGACACTGGATGTCTTCTATCCCATTCTGCCACAGTTCCACAAGGGGGACATTCTAATTGTCCCCATTTTACAGTTAGGGAAACCATCTCAGAAAGCACCGAGGCCCCAAACCAAATTCCTCTTTTCTCTCAGACCCCTCATCCAATTTATAACAAGTTCTGTCTGTCTGTGATAATTCCAAAATATATCCAAAACGGTGACCTTTTTTTTCATATATATTTTTTAATGTGTATTTATTTTTGAGAGAGAAAAAGACAGAGGGAGAGAGAGAGAGAGAGCAGGAGCAGGGAAGGGGCAGTGAGAGAGAGAGGGGCAGAGGATCTGAAGCAGGCTCTGCACTGACCGCAGAGAGCACGATGTGGGGCTCAAACTCATGAACTGTGAGATTATGACCTGAGCCAAAGTCAGACGCTTAGCCAACCGAGCCACCCAGGAGCCCCTAACCTTTTTCCACCTTAGCTCAGGGCCTCATTATCTATCTTGCTTGGATTTTGCCTTACCCTTCAACTGCCACCCCGCCCCCAGCCCAGTACAGTCTTCCCTACACACAGCAGCCAGAGTGGCCTTTTTCTTTTTTCTTTTTTAAAAATGTGTTTATTTGAGTATAGTTGACACAGTGTTACATTGGTTTTAGGTGTACAAGACAGTTGAGGTGTACAAAACTTGATGTTGTGCTCACTACGGTGTAACCATCATCTGTCACCATGCAGCACTATTAAAATGTCGCTGACTAGGGGCGCCTGGGTGGCTCGGTCGGTTGAGCATCTGACTTTGGCTCAGGTCATGATCTCACGGTTTGTGGGTTCAAGCCCCGCGTCGGACTCTTTGGTGACAGCTCAGAGCCTGGAGCCTGTTTCAGATTCTGTGTCTCCCTCTCTCTCTGCCCCCCACCCCCGCTCATGCTCTGTGTCTCTCTGTCAAAAATAAATAAACATTAAAAAAAATTAAAAAAAAAAATGTCGCTGACTATATTCCCTCTGCCATAACTTTCATCCCCATGCTGAATTCATTCTGTAACTGGACGCCTGTATCTCCCCAGAGTGGTCTTTTAATTTTTTTATTTTTTTAAGGTTTTCGAAGTTTATTTTGAGAGAGAGATAGAGAGCAAGTGGGGGAGAGGTAGACAGAGGGAGAGGCAGGATCCCGAGCAGGCTCCACAATGTCAGGGCACAGAGCCTGATGTGGGGCTTGAACTCATGAACTGTGAGATACTACCTGAGCCAAAATCAAGAGTTGGACGCTCACCCAACTGAGCCACCAAGGCGCAACCCCCCCCCCCCACCCCCCGCAAGAGTGGTCTTTTTAAATTTTAACTCATAGAGCTTACATTCTAGTGGGAGGAAACAGTAATTAAAAAAAAAATGTAGGCTATCAGATAGTAGTAAGTTCTATGGAGAAAAATGAAGTAGAAAAGGAGAATAGGAGGGAGCCTGGGTGACCCATTCGGTAGAGCATGTGACTCCTGACCTCGGGGTCATGAGTTTGTGCCCCACAATGTAGAGATTAATAAAAAAAAAAAAAAACTTAAAAAAAAAAGAAAGAAAAGGAGACTAGGGAGTGCTGAGTGGCAGTGAGGGGCCACCAGGATGGCTGAGGGGATGGCCAGGAAGGTCTTCTCAAGAAAGTGACACTAGAGCAGAAACATGAAGGTGACAAAGGAGTGAGCCAAGTGGATTTTGGAGGAAGAACATTCTAGACAGAGGGAACAGCAAGTGCAAAGGCCCTGTGGAAGAGTGTGCTTGGCGTGTTTGTGGAACAGCAATGAGGCAGACGTGTCTAGAGCACAGAGAGTAAGGTATGGCAGTAAGCAGAGGTCAGAGAGGTCCTGGGGGTGGTTTGGGGAGAGGGCAGGCCATGTAGGAACTTGGAGTTCCCTGCCCCACCCAGGACTTGGACACTGAGTGGGTGTGCAGCAGGGGAGGAATATGAGCAGGTCAGAGATGTGCCTGTGAAGATGGGCAGGAGTGGTTGCAGGGAGCCTTGCTTGGAGTCAGAAACAGGAACAATAATGGAGGTCAGGACAGCACAGGAAGAGGGCTCCCATGCTGCCACAGGTCTGGGAAATGAGGATCAAGCATTGGGTCTGCCAACGTGGAAGGCTTAGCAAACGAGGAGTTTCAGTGGGACAGTGGGACACAGCAGGCTGGCAAGGGTTTAGAGGGGATACAGAAAAAGAAAGTGAAGGTGGTGAGCAAAAGTGGTTGTGCTGTAGAGACGGTCAGAAACATGAGGTGGTGGCTGCAGGGGCAGGTGGGTCATCAGGAGGTGGCCTTGTGACAGTGCAGGAAAGTCCTGCTGATGGCACCACGAAGGAGAAAGAAGGACACTCACCAGAGAAGGCTGGAGGGATGGAGTGTGTGCACCTGCAGGAGGGCCTTCCTCCCTGGCACCCACAGGACGGAAGGCAGGGATGGGGCACAAGTGCAGGTGGGAGCTTATGGAGCCCTCTCTGGCTTGCTTCTATTTTCTCGGCGAAACAGGAAGTCTGTCAGCGAAGACGAGGATTGGGGGAGGAAGTGTTACAAGTCTGAGGAAAGAAAGATGATGGGCAGCTGAGGAGTTGAGTGTTTATGCAAGGGAGAAGTTACTATACTGGACTTTGGAACCAAGCTGGTTAAGGAGGGAAGTGAGGATATGAGAGAGGGGAGGAGCGATAAAAAGGTAGGAAAACAGTAGGCTGTCGGACCCACAGAGCTGGAGTTGGGGTACTACAGGGATACGCAGAAGTTTGGGGGTTTGGGTACAACGGGGGTAAGAAGACAGGGATGGTGGTGAAAAGCAGAATGCTTCATGCACCAACATTCTCTCTCCTACACCGTTTCAGCTCACTTGCCTTCCTGCTGTTCCTCCAACGTCTGAAGTTGGTTTCTGCCTCAGGGCCTTTGTACTTGCCATTCCCTTCACAACTTTTCATGGCTTGTTCTCTGACTTTACTTAGCTCTCTGCTCTAACGTCATGTCCTCAGGGAAGTTTTCTCTGATCACCAACATTGAAAAAGGTGGTATCTGTCCCCTGACTCTGTTTCATTTTCCTTCATGGCATTTATTGCATCCTAGAATTATGCTCTATTCATTCATAAGCTTATATTCTGTGTTTCCCACTAGAATACAAGCTCTGTAAGGGTCAGAATATTGTCTTGTGCACCATTATATCCCTAACACTTAATGGGCGCTCAATAAATATTTACTGAACAAACAGTGAATGAATGAACCTGCCCAAGGTCACTCAGGTAGTAAGTGATGGAGCCACGATTCACGCCCAGAAGTCTGACTCTGGAGCTTTTTCTCTTAAGCACTCAACAGGGTGAAGGACAGACTAGACAGAGAGAAGGGGGCCGCCACAACTCCCCAGGAGATTTCAACCTCTGAGATTTTAGTTGCTTCCTCATGACGGAGTTTGAGGGGAGGAAGGGAAAAGCAGTTATATTGGAAGCTTTATTGCAAAAGGCAGAAAGTAGAAGAAAATAATTTCCTGAGTAGAAAAATATCTAGAAGGACAAAAAACCAAATCAGTAACAGTGTACAGGTCTGAGACTGGAGTAATTGATCAAAGGTCACTTAAGCCTATGTGTGATGTGTGTGTGTGTGTGTGTGTGTGTGTGTGTCAAAGAGAATGCATTAAGGGAGTGCTTTTGGAATAAAAAATTAAAATGCAAAAAAATACCCATTTGTCTTATAAGGGGGGGGGGATGGAAGCTGCAGACAATCTGGTGATGAAAGTAAAGTTTAAAATTTTAAAAATATTTTTTTTAATGTTTATTTATCTCTAAGAGACAGAAACAGATCACAAGCCAGGGAGGGACAGAGAGAGCAGGAGACACAGAATCCTAAGTAGGCTCCAGGCTCTGAGCTGTCAGCACAGAGCCCTACGTGGGGCTTGAACTCACAAAGCACAAGATCACGACCTGAGTCGAAGCCGGAAGCCTAACCAACTGAACCACCCAGGTGCACCTGTGAAAGCTAAAATTTAAAGTCACCTCTACCGGGAGAGCAATAGGTTTAGAAGATTAAATCAGGCAAATACAAAGCAAGGATTTTAATCCATTCTCTGGGTTACATTTAAGTCCTCAGTGCCATTAGGAACAACTCAAAGCGGCAATGCATGTGATGCAAAACTGATTCCTCAGTGTTATTTTCCATTTGCGAACGGGTTGGATCCATTTGAGTCAAACTGTGCTTCTGCAGACTTGGTTGCTTTTCTTGGGAGTGTTCTTTCAAATCAGGTTACAGAAACAAGCAAGCGACAACAGCTGCAGAAGCAGATTTCTACTCTCAAATGTGAGATGAAAATGTGAATATTGAGAGTTTTCCTTTAGTGTGGAAAGTGACCGGCTTTCTTGGTAAAGTTGTTTCTTCACAGGGTCAGAGACTGGGGCAGGGGGCGGGGCGGGGGGGGGGGGGCGGCAGGCGGTGTCCACATGCCCTGAAGAGTCAGCCAGGCCCCTTTCAGGGCAGAAGTTGGGGTCACGCAGATGGATGTTTGAATCCAGTTCTGCTCCTCATAGTTGGATGGCTCTGGTCAAGGCGCTTGACCCTGGTACTTCCCTCATTTGCAAAATCCTTGTCCCTCCCGGGGTTGCTGTGAGGGTTAATTGAAGTGATGTGTGTGGTGTCACAGAGTCATTTGCTTGATAAATGGAAGTCATTATGTAAATTGCTGGCAGACTACTACTTGCTTTTGTGCACTCCTGTTTTTGTTCTAGCTCGTTGTCCATAGACAGCGTGACTATATAATTTATCATCCCAACTGGGACCCTTCTGAGAATGAAAGAGTACAGCGAGCCAGACAGGACTCTGGGCTCTTGGGAGTGGTAGGTCAGGACTAACCCCGGGCAAGCCTGGATGTCTGGTCACCCTCCCTAAGACTCACTTGTGGTGAGACTGAGGATCGGGTGGCAGAGAGCGGGCTGCCATCAGGCTGCCACCATTCCTCCTGCTGGAGCGATGACAGGAAAGAAGGGGACAGGAAAGAAGGGGACAGGAAAGAAGGGGACAGGCCTTGCCTGTTTTGGTAAGCTGGTTAGGAACTAATGACCCAGTCTTTGGGAAGTGTTAAGAATGGAAGAAGCCCTCTTTCCCTCCTTCCTTGCCACCTTGGGATTTGGCCAAGGGCTTCCCTCTGTTGGGCCCAGATCGGAGTTTAAAGAAGCTGGCATGTGCCAATGTAGCATCAAACCCATGAGATGAGGGGGAGGACCTCAACACGGTTGTAAGCACGCTTTGTCTTGGGAGCCAGACCACACGGATGTATGTTACTATGTTTATTGCTCTGTTACTTGCCAGTGCAGTGATACCCAAACATGCAGGAATTTAAGGATAAACTGGAATTACTTTAAGACACCCGTTGCCAGGCCGCCACTATAGACCTTCTGAATCCAAATCTCCTGACATTCAGGGCAGTTTCTATGACCAGCCAAGGTTAGGAAACATTACCCTTTCATTTAAACTTTCTAGCTTTGATTTGGTTTTGCCATGGGATGTTAGGAAATGCCTTTTATGTGTAACATTGTGTCAACCATACTTCAATTTTAAAAAATGCCTTTTGTTACCTTGTGCTGGCGTCTCAGATAGGAAAGGAAGAAAGATCTGAGCAGGCTTTGCTGGAGCAAAGATAATGAGGCCAAGATTCCCAGAAGAGAGATGAATCTCCGGGACAGGGTTTAGGGTTTGGCGGTCTCTGCTTCTGGCCTTGCAGTCACGTGAGGGCTCTTTTTCAGTGTCAACCTTGGAGGAACTGAGCTTTGTTTTTATTATAAAAGCAGTGATTCCATGTCCTTACACCTGGCTTTCTCTTCTTTCCCCATCATGATTCCAGAAAGAATTATTCATACTTCCTGTCTCTACTGTCTTCATTCTCATTCACTCCTGACTGCAATAAAATGAAGACTGATCTGGGCAACCCTGGGCCGGTTAGCGAATGACTCCAAGCCTCGGTTTCTTCGCTGTAACTTCCACATGAGGTCATGCAAGAAAAGCATCTACCATAGTCCCTGGTACTCGGCAAATATGTGATCTTAATTCCTTCACTGTCAAAAAAAAAAAAAAAAAAAATTCCTTCACTGTCTTTGCCTACTTCTGCCCCCAGGACAGAGATTAACTTTCTCTTCCTAAAATCATTAGTGACCTAATTGGAAGATTCAATGGTTCACTTTACTTCTCTTATTAATATTCAAGACTATACTCAGTTCTTGAAATTCTTATTCTTTCCCCAGTGTTTGCCCCCTGGTTCTTTTTCCTTTACAGACACCTTATTTTAAGTGTATTAATGGAATTATGTAGTTATCAAAAAGTATCATTTTGAAAGACACAAAAATGATTACTTTAACTTCCTAAGCAAAAATAGTGCCATATATAAATGCTACATGTTAAAAATAGGTAAGGAGCTTTTGGTCTTAAGAAGGCATTATGTTGATGTGATCCAAAGATAACAGTCTTACCCAAGTCACAGCCATAGCCACAGCCAAGATCCCCCGAGGGCAGTAGACATGTAGGGAACACTAGCAAATGAGAATTAAAGTACCGTTTGCTATGGACAGTCTGGTGAGCTGGGCCTGAGCACCGCTTTGAGGTTCAGGCCTGAAGACTTCCTCTAACTTCCAGGCACAGCCTCTTACCTCTGCAGGAGGACAGCAGGTAGACATACAGGTCCTCCGCCTGAGAGGGAAGAGATCTGGTTTCATCAGGGAACAAAGGGACTGCAAAAGAGAAGAGAGATTACCTCTTGGGTGTGCCGGGGCGGGCTCCTTGAGCTTGAGAGAGAAGATTGTGATCATCTCTTTCTGCCTCTGCATTCAGTGAACTTCAGGTTGAAATCTACCAGGGTGGGAGTATTTTTACACCATAGAAATTGGTAAACACTATAAAGCACGGCTTCCCATCCCTGACCTTTGCCAAAGCTGAATGTTAACTAGCAGCACCTCACAGGGAGAAGGCAGAAAGCACGAAATACTCTCTTACTCTGAGTTGGCTCTGGGTATCAAACGCAACATTCTGTTTCATTGTGGGAAGAATGTTAGATTCCATGTCTGAGTTCGTATCTGCAATGATAAAGATGACAATGATAGTAACACCTATTGACACTTCTAGGTACTGTGTTTCACCGTACCAAGCATTTCCCATGCATAACCTTAATTTCTACTCATCACTTTATGAAATAGGAACTGTCATTACCTCTGTTTTACAGATGAGAACACTGTGAATCAGAGAGTAAGTAATTTGTCTCATGTTACACTGTTGGTGAATAGAAGATTCTGGATTCCAGGGGTGCCTGGGTGGCTCAGTTGTTTAAGTGTCCCACACTAGATTTTGGCTCAGGTCAGGATCTGACCTTTCTTTCTGCCCCTCCCCGACTTCCATGTGTTCTCTTTCTCTCTCAGAATAATTAATAAAAAGAATGAAAAAAATTCTATAAAAAGAAGAAGAAGAAGAAGAAGAAGAAGAAGAAGAAGAAGAAGAAGAAGAAGAAGAAGAAGAAGAAGAAAGAAGAAGAAGAAGAAGAAAACAACCCTGGATTCCAATCCAGGCAAGTCCTCACTAGAGCCTCAGCTCTGACCTCCATGATAACGCCTTGGTGGGCAGAGAGGGTGGCAAAGTTCCCTCCTCAACCAGCAACCGACAGTGTGTGTTACTATGATAGAAACATCTATTCTTAAAATACACATCCTTGTGTATTATGACACGATTATTATATAAGGTTTTTAGTTGTGTAAAATAATACTATTTATTTTCACGGATATTTACATATGTAGTAAAGGTGTAAAAACATACATGGAGATAATGTGGGCACATAGCTAATTTTTATATAACTTTTTTGTGTATTTAAACTATCTTATGATAAAATTTTAATATATTTCTGAATAAGGTAATCAGGCTGGTTTTATTTTTTTTTTTAATTTTTTTTTCAACGTTTTTTTTTTTATTTATTTTTGGGACAGAGAGAGACAGAGCATGAACGGGGGAGGGGCAAAGAGAGAGGGAGACACAGAATCGGAAACAGGCTCCAGGCTCCGAGCCATCAGCCCAGAGCCCGACGCGGGGCTCGAACTCACGGACCGCGAGATCGTGACCTGGCTGAAGTCGGACGCTTAACCGACTGCGCCACCCAGGCGCCCCAAGGCTGGTTTTATAGTAACATTATGGGTAGTTGTAACCATTTATTTAAAAAAAATTAAAAAAAAAATTTTTTTTTAACGTTTATTTATTTTTGAGACAGAGAGAGACAGAGCATGAACGGGGGGAGGGTCACAGAGAGAGGGAGACACAGAATCCGAAACAGGCTCCAGGCTCTGAGCTGTCAGCACAGAGCCCGACGTGGGGCTTGAACTCACGGACCGCGAGATCATGACCCGAGCCGAAGTCGGCCGCTTAACCGACCGAGCCACCCAGGCGCCCCCATTTATTTAAAATTTTTAAGTGTTGTTGTTATATTGTCTTTTCAGTTAAAAAATTGTTTTTTAGAAAGGAGTTCATGCAAAATCTGGTAAAGCCTGAACAATGTCTGTAGTCAGCTGTATTGTGTAACATCAGGTTCCTGGTTTTGAAAATGTCCTGCAATTACATAAGATGTCATCATTGAGAGAACTGAGTGATACAATGGATTATTATTGTTATTTTTAGATGAATTAATAAATAAAGTTTATTTTGGGGCACCTGGGGGGCTTAGTTGGTTAAGCATCCCACTTCGGCTCGGGTCATGATCTCATGGTTCGTGAGTTCAAGCCCCACGTTGGGCTCTCTGCTGTCAGCGCAGAACCTGCTTCAGATCCTCTGTCCTCCTCTCTCTCTGACCCTCCCCTGCTCATGCTCATGTGCTCTCTTCTCTCCCAAAAATAAACTTAAAATAAGTGTCTTTTTATTTATTATTTTCGAAATGTTTGAGAGTCTCTGTTTTAATGGAGGCCTCCTCTGCCCCCAGGTACTGTTAGATGTTTTCCCTGTATGTTCCCACCCTCTACCACAGCAGTTATCACTCTGTAGGTTATGTTTATAAAGTAATATATACTTTTAAAATGCTGTTATTCTTTTCTAGGAAAATTTTCCCACATTTAAAAATTGAGCTATAATTCATATACCATAGAATTCTCCCTCTTTGAATTGTTAAAATTCAGTGGGCTTTAGCATATTCACAAGGTTGTGTGCAACCATCACCACTATCTAATTCCAGAATTATTTCATTACCCCCAGAAGAAACCCTGTATTCATTAGCGGCCACTCATCATTCTTCCTTCTCCCCTGTCCCTGGCAACCACTCATCAACTTTCTATTTATATGATTTTTATATGCTTTTTCTGGACAATTCATCTGAATGGACTCCTGCAATATATCAATATATGGCCTTTTGACAAGCTTCTTTCACTTTCAGTATAATGTAGTCGTTAAAATCCATGCTGTAGCATGAATCAGGATCATTCCTTTACACAGCTGAATACTATTCCTTTGAATAGACATACCACCTTTTGCATATTCATCCATCAGTTCATGAGCATTTGGGTTACTTCTATTTGGGGAGGGGAGTATTTTACATAATGCTGCTATGAACATTCATATATGTTATTGTTTGTACATATGCTTTCTTTTTTTTAATTAATTTTTTAAATGTTTATTTATTTTGAGAGAGAGAGAGAGCGCACAAGCAGAGAAGGGGCAGAGACAGAGGGAGAGAACCCTTTCTAGCACAGAATCCTAATCTAGCACAGAGCCTAATGTGGGGCTCAATCTCACAAACCATGAGATTATGACCTGAGCTGAAACCAAGAGTTGGTCACTTAATTGACTGAGATACCCAGGTGTCTCTGTACATATGCTTTCAATTCTCTTGGGAATATATCTAGGAGCAGACATGTCAGATCATATACTTAACTCTGTTTAATTTTTAGAGGAACTGCCAAGTTTTTTTCCAAAGCATAGGCCGGCAACTTTTAAAAGAACTTTTTTTTAGGACTATAAAGATATACATTATATAACCATTAGAGAAACTTTGAAAAATCCAGTGAAGAATCAGGACAAAATAAAGGTTATTTCCACTTTATACTACTATGGATAACAATTGTTGACATCGTGATCAGTCAGTCTTTTTAATATGTGCATATGTATGCGTGCACACACAATCTGTGTTATGCTATGTATACACCTTTTGAAATTTGCTTTTCTCCACTTGTAAGAGACATTAATTTTTCAAGTTGTTAAATAGTCTTCTAAATCATTTTGTAAATGGCTACATATTGGGGCGCTTGGTTGGCTCAGTCAGTTAGGCGTCCAACTCTTGACTTCAGCTCAGGTCATGATCTAATGACTCATGGGATAGAGCCCTGTATCAGGCTCTGTACTGGAGTCTGCTTGGGATTCTTTCTCTCTGCCTCTCCCCTGCTCTTTCTCTCTCTCTCTCTCGCTCTCTCTCTCTCTCTCTCTCTCAAAATAAATAAACTTTAAAAAATGGCTACATATTATTATTTTGTATGAAGGTACCAGGATTAATTTAACTCATATTGTTTTGATAGATAATAACAATATTTCTAATTTTCCTCTGATAGCTCTGTACAAATATTCTTGGCATATAAATTGTGGTGTTTATGACTACTTTTGTAGGATAAATTCCTAGAAATTGAATTAAGTATATGTATTTTCAGGTTTTTTAATACAGATTACCAGACTGTCCTCTGAAAGGTTGTATCCATCTATGTTAGTTTCCATCAACTAACAAGATGGCCTGTGTCACTCATTGCTGACCTATTGGTCATTATAATGGTTTAAATCTCTGCCAATTTAATGAACTAAAACAGGCTGTAATAACATTTTGCTTGGTATTTCTTTGATTCTCATTAAGAATGAACATTTTTTCTCCTGCTTATTGATCATTTGTATTTCCTTTTCTAATGTCCTGTTTTTCATGTATTTGGCCTGTTTTTCTGTCTAGGTGTTGCCTTATTATTCATTTGGAAGAGTTCCAGTTGAGTGTCTTTTTCTTTTACAAACTTTTCTCTTTCCTTTTTTTTAATACATTACAAAAGTAATAGATGTTTAGTGTAAAAATATAAAAGAATTATAATAATATAAAACATAAATACTGAAAAATTCCAAATTTCACCCTCTCCAACTGACAGTTTGGTGTATATTCCTCCAAATGTTTTTTCCTATCCATATTCTACCAATTACATTTCTTTTCAAAATTGGAATCATGGTACACATGTTGTTTTTAACTTGATTTTTCACTTACTGTCTTTTTTTTAAATAGTTTTTTTAATGTTTATTTATTTTTGAGAGAGACAGAGCACGAGTGGGGGAGGGGCAGAGAGTGAGGGAGACACAGAGTCTGAAGCAGGTTCCAGGCTCTAAGCTGTCAGCACAGAGCCTGACACGGGGCTCGAACCCACAAGTCATGAGATCATGACCTGAGCCGAAGTTAGATGCTTAACCGACTGAGCCATCCAGGCACCTCCAATTTACTTATTATATCTTATATATATGCCATTGTCAATACATATAGCTTTATCTTTTCTTTTTTTAATGTTTTTAATTTTATTTTTGAGAGAGCATGAGCAGGGAGGGGCAGAGAGAGGGGGACAGAGGATCCGAAGCTAATCCCTGAGTTTGAACTCAGGAACTTCGAGATCATGAGCTGAGCCACCCAGACACCTGTCTTCCTTTTAATAGTTGTGTGCTATCACGACTATATTGTGCTTTAAACATGAACAATTTTACATTTTTATTGAGTTATATCATTACGTCTTTTTTGTGGCATATTGCTTAACTTTTATGCAGTGGAAGAAGGTTTTCAAATTTTTATGAGAATACTCTGATGGACTATTCAAGAAATTATCTTCATTTTCCAAGACAAGCTATGCCGTGAAAGAGTGCAGACTGTTGACACATCTTGTAAATTCTATAAGGAGTCTGAAAAACTGCTTTGCAAATACGGGGGGGTGGGGGGGGTGGGGTGGAGATAATGTTTTGATCAAATAAAGTATAGTAAAGTCCTTATTTTAAGTGAATAAAGTTCGGAGTACATTACCATTTCATCTGGTCTCAAGAGCTAATTTCTAGAAGGTTGAAATGCATCAATAGTCTTTGAAAGAGAGAGTTCTTACTTCCCTGAAACATTCATAAAAAAATTTATAGTCATTGGGTTAGGTGCTGGCGATGGATTGATGAGGAAACACAAGACACACACATGCACACAACACACACAATCCCTGCTCTTACAGGGTGTACAGTCAAGTGGAGACAAGCATTGTTCAAGTAATTATACAAGCAAATATGTAAGAACAAATTGCAGTGTGTGCAAAGGAAGAAGAGTACAGGGCAGAGTGAGATGACTCAGAGGGATCCATCCCTGGCCTGGAACATTTTGGAAAGCCAACCTGGGATGTGTCAGCTGTGCTGCGATTGGGGGACCAGAGTGGGGAGGGGAGGTTTGGTGGCAAGAAAAGGGTGCATTAGGGAGAGAAGGAGCTACAAGGGTAGGAGCCCAGAAGCTGGAAGGGGTTCAAGCCTTGGGCAACACAAGAGCTAGCTCAAATGCCCACAAGGAGGAAAGGCTATGGGACAGGAAGGAGCATGCCTCTGCTAAAGTTTTAAATTCAAAAGGTTTTTATCATCTAAAAGTGGTATGACTGGGGTGCCTGGCTGGCTCAGTCGGGAGGGTGTGCAACTCGATCTTGGGGTTGTCAGCTTGAGCCCCATGTTGGGTGTAGAGATTGAAAATAAAATCTTTAGGGGGGGTTCCTGGGTGGCTCAGTCGGTTAAGCGTCTGACTTCAGTTCAGGTCATGATCTCACGGTTTGTGAGCCCCACATCAGGCTCTGTGCTGACAGCTCTGAGCCTGGAGCCTGGTTCAGATTCTGTGTCTCCTCCTCTCTCTGCCCCTCCCCTGCTACAGCTCTGTCTCTGTCTCTCAATAATAAATAAACGTTAAAAAATTAAAAAACAAAATAAAATCTTTGGGGTGCCTGGGTGGCTTACTCAGTTTAGTGTTGGACTCTTGAATTTGGCTCAGGTCATGATCTCACAATTTGTGGGACTGAGCCCCATGTCGGGCTCTGGACTGACAGCACAGAGCCTGCTTGGCATTCTCTCTCTCTGCCCTTCCCCTGCTCCCTCTCTCTCTCTCTCTCAAAATGAATAAATAAACTAAAAAAAAAAAAAAAACCAAAGTCTTTAAAAAATTAAAAAATAGGGGCACCTGGGTGGCTCAGTAGGTTGAGCATCTGACTCTTGATTTCGGCTCAGGTCATGATCCCAGGATTGTGAGATTGAGCCTCACCCTGTGTCCAGCTCTGGTTGAGTGTGGCACCTGCTTGAGATTTTCTCTCTCTCTCCCTCTGCCCTTCTCCCCCAGTTGCACGTTCTCTCTGTCACTCTAAAATAAAAATAAAAATAAAAATAAATTAAAAAAAATAAATGGTAGGACTACAAGCTATCAGTTTGTGATCCCTGCTTTATGGGGAATATGAGACTCATTAAACAATGACTGAGGTCCTGAAAATGTCCCGAAACTGAGCGTTCAAAGAATTCCAGAATTTGAATGCTGGATAGAATAGGGTGGAGTTCTGGAGTTGGGAAAAGAAAATCAGGGAGTGAGGATGATCTTATTAAAGGCCAGGGAAAGAAGGCCTTTCAAGGAGGAGGCAGTGAGTGCTGCTAAGAGATCAAGGAAAATGAGAACCGAAAAAATGTCCTTTGAATTTCATAACCCAGAGGTCAGTGACCTTCACAAAATGCCTAGACTGTGCTGACATTGTGTAATGAGTCTCATGTGTCTCCTGAATTGTCTGTGTCTTATGCCTGACTTGGAGGGGGTGTGGCTAGGTCAGACCCAGCACAAGCTTCTAGAGACCCCGCCTCATTCTAGCAACAACCAGCATGGTGTTATAAATAAGACCATTATAAGATAAACACACTTTTGACAAGGTATTTATTACCACATGTTTTAATATCGGACAGACTCAAGCAGGTTCACATAAAACACCATGAAGCATGTATTTCTTGTGCAATGCTGTACAGATAGGTATCTGGTT
Source organism: Neofelis nebulosa (assembly GCF_028018385.1). Taxonomy (NCBI): domain Eukaryota; kingdom Metazoa; phylum Chordata; class Mammalia; order Carnivora; family Felidae; genus Neofelis; species Neofelis nebulosa. The sequence goes on from NC_080782.1 coordinate 222,515,680, forward strand.
AATCGAGATCTTCAGAATAAAGCTCTATGAAATGTACTATTGCCTTTATTTAACAGAGTATATTGAAGGTATAAGAATCTACCAGCTACTGAAAACTGCAGAACCCCACCCCTATTGTGTCTTTATTTGTAGAAGAAATATTCTAAAAAATGTTCCATAGAACAGGATGAAAGTCATTTTCCGAATTGAAATTATAAGACTTTATTATCAAAACTGACATTTTTCAAGATAAAAGTAGAGCACATAATGATTAATGAACTTAACAGAAGGATTCCAAAATAGTTTCTACAAATTTAATTCTCTTAAACAACTGTAAATATACAGTATTTATTAGTCTTAATCTGAATGAATAATTCTCAAGGCCCTCCTAAAGTTATTGTTCATCAAGAATAAAATTCTACACATATGGGAATTCAGAAAAAAATCAGTTAACATAATTGAACGTAATTAATCATTAAAATATCAAAACAGAGCAGTAAATTTCAAAGTGTATATATGTAGTGATTTTTAAAGCTCTAATGAGGCATAATTTAAAATGTAGCTAAGCAATGTTTTAATGTATTAGTCACATGATGTAGTTAAAATCATTATAGTAAAATAAATTATATATATAACTAATATATAAGTATATATATTCATATAATTTCCTCTTGTTGGATTTTAGGAGAATATGTGTCATAGTTAATTCTATATTGTATTTTATTTATAAATTGAGAACTCTAATCAACAATTATTTGGTATTAAATGCTATACTTTTATATACCTTATTGCATTTAAAAAAATCTATAATTTTCAACAACAAACCTCAAAAATATTAAAGCCAAGGAAATTTCTAGGGCACCTGGGTGGCTCAGTGGCTGTGTCCAACTTCAGCTCAGGTCATGATCTCACAGCTCATGAGTTCAAGCCCCACATCAGGCTCTCTGCTATCAGCGTAGAGTCTGCTTCAGTTCCTGTCTCCCTCTTTCTCTGCCCCTCCCCAGATCGTGCTTTCTTTTTGTCTCAAAAATAAATAAAAACATCAGTCAATCAATCATTTAATAAAAATAAAGGACATTTCTTCTCCCTTAAATCTTGGATCTTGTAATCAGATTAATCTTTCTAAAATTCTGCTTTCATCTTGTTAGTGCCACGTGAATCATTATTCAGTGAATTCCCATTTCCTACAGAATGAAGTTCAACTCTTTATTCTGACCTCCATTCCATGCTTTGGCCTCAAACTTTATTTTCTTTTTTTTTTTTTTTTAATTTTTTTTTTTAACGTTTATTTATTTTTGGGACAGAGAGAGACAGAGCATGAACGGGGGAGGGGCAGAGAGAGAGGGAGACACAGAATCGGAAGCAGGCTCCAGGCTCTGAGCCATCAGCCCAGAGCCCGACGCGGGGCTCGAACTCACGGACCGCGAGATCGTGACCTGAGCTGAAGTCGGACGCTCAACCGACTGAGCCACCCAGGCGCCCCTCAAACTTTATTTTCAAACCAGGCCATGCTCTTCACTGACTCAGTACCAGCAAAGTTCATTCTGACCCTGAGCTTGTGCTCCTCACCTCCAATGCTCCTCTTTCTCATCTTCAAGTCCTACGATCTTTATCTATTATTTTCATTTTTTCAAGTAGGCTCCACACCCAACGTTGGGCTTGAACTCACAAACCTGAGATGAAGAGTTACATGCTCTACTGCCTGAGCCAGCCAGGTGCCCCGAATCCTCTGATCTTCAATTATTCCATTTGACTCCCACCTCCCTTGGGAATTTTCCCTGATGCTTCTGATGCCTTCCTCCTTTCTTGTCTTTAACACTCATGTTGGCTTTTAACTGGGCCACGTACTGTTACTAAACTAGTTCCTGTTTTTAAGACTTGTCTCTTCAACCACATGGGAAATTCCTTGATTAGTGCCTTTGGTGCCTAGCACAATGCTGAGTATTTAATGCTAAGCACATGCTAGTACCACCTTAATTACCTCTGACCCTTTACTTCATTCTTACCATTTTTCCTTCCAACTACAGAAACAGCCCAGCTAAAGGCCAAGTTCATTGTTGCTGCAGTGTCTCTCATTCTCTTCAAAAGCCAGCTGATCTTACTATTGGCTTCATTTAATGCATGAACTTCTCTGTGCAAATGAAACATATGGAATCTGGAACTTTCTTCAAACCAGGGACTTTTAATTTCACCAAGTCTTAGGTAAGTTTCTGTCTTTTGTGATAAATGTATATTTACAGGTAGATTTTTTCCCTTTTAATGGAATGTTTTAGATGTTCAATTTTTCTGAAATTATAGAGCTTTAAAATAACTGCAGAGTTTTCCTTTCACTGAGTGTGATGTTTTTTCCTTTTTTCTCTACTTACCCTAAGCACAGAGAAGGAGGTATAGAAGGAGAAGGCTATATGTTTTTTAAAAGGCCACCCTGGGCTGGGTGTAGAAAAGCAAAACTTACAGTCCTAGCTTCCTCTACTACATAGGCAGCTTAGCTCTGCTTAAGACTGTTGTGCTTGGGCGTCAAATCTACAAATCCAAGAAAACCGTAATCCAAAACCAGTATGGTTCTCTTTTGCCCAATAGCAGTAGGGACCATTTATTATGCACCTCCTATATGTCAGACACAATGTTGATTGCTTTACATGTCACCTAATTTTCATAAATGAGTGAATCATGATTCCTGTTTTACAGAAGAGAAAACTGAGGTTACTTAGAGCTGCTAAGTAACTTGAACAGCTAGTAAGTGGTAGAGTGAGAATTTGGATGCAGAATTGATTTCAAAGCCTCTGCTCTTTTCACTACACCTTGCAATGTCAGTGCCTTGTATTGCCAGGAATTCTCTTTCAGGACTATTGGGGCTTGCACTCATGAACTTGGCAGCTATTGAGAGAACAGAATAATAATAAAATTATATTATTATTATTATTATTATTATTATTGTATTATCCGGCAGTCCTCTCCTGCACAGAGTTGCTTCAGTCTTAGATATTAGATGCTCCCCACACTGGCAATTTATATTGCCCCCTTTTTATGTGTCCCCTTTGTTTTATTTATATGTCCCCTTTGTTATGGAACGTCTGATCACATGTCTTGGTAGATGGAAGGACACCTGGCAGTTTTGACCCTTGTCAAGGCTCAAAACAAAATCAGTAGAATAAAATCAATACAACAATAAGAATACATACATATATTTCGTATTAGAAATTCTCCCTGTAGGGGCGCCTGGCTGGTTCAGTTGGTAGAGCCTGAGACTCTTGACCTTGGGGTGTGAGTTTGAGCCCCACATTGGGCACAGAGATTACTTTAAAACAAAATCTTAAAAAAAATTCTACCTGTAATAATATATCACAAAAGACAAATTTAAATAAGACTCTATAGTCTTATTGTTGTGCTGACATATGAATTCCAGTCTTCAGCTGTTAGTTTACTTATGTGAAGAACAGTCAATAGAAGGAAATTCCAGTGTGACAAGAATTTTGACAATCCCTCAGTGTTATCTCTAACAGGATCTAGTTACATTGTGATCTTCTGGGAAGGATGTAGCTGTGTATGTTCATTTCAATCTGGCGGTTTCGCTCTTACTCTAGTCACACTATATGTGGGGATTCCCAGTGCTGTTTTATTAGTACCGTGGGAGGAGAGAGGCTATTTTTCCTTCCCTATTTTTCTACACTTCAGAGTTTAATACATAATGTTCTCTGAGCAATGTAACAGTCTTAAGACTTCTGTGCTGATGTAACCAATATTTTACATTTAGTTGGGCAGAGGTTTATTAATTAGTATTTACCACCAAACAGATCTAACTATATAAATATGTATATAATTGCATTAAGGATAATTTGTGACTTATGAGTCAATAACCTTTCACTCTTGTTTCATTTTAACATTAGGGTATTTAAGATGCTTTTATAAATCAGATTTTGTGTGTGTGTTTTAAAAAACAACACTAATTTAGTAGGAGACCGGGGTGTAGTTTTCAATGGCATTGGCAGTTATGATGCTATAGAAAGAACCTATACCTGGCTGGACTCTAACTTGAGAATCTTGGCTCTGCCTCTTGATTTTTATCTTGAGAAATCACTTCATCCATTTCTTCAACTACAGGATGAGAATCATAGTGTCTCACGGTGCTTTTTTTTTTTTTTTTTTGATGTTTATTTTTGAGAGTAAGAGCACAAGTAGGAGAGGAGGAGGAGGAGGAGGAGGAGGAGGAGGAGGAGGAGGAGAGAGAGAGAGAGAGAGAGAGAGAGAATGAATCTGAAGCAGGCTCCAGGCTCTGAGCTGTCAGCACAGAGCCTGATGTGGGGCTTGAACTCATGAACTGTGAGATCATGACCTGAGATGAAGTTGGACACTTAACCTACTGAGCCACCCAGGCACCCGTTTTTCTTTAAAAAAATGAAATATAAATAAATAAATAAATAAATATATTTTTTCTTTTCATCCCATGGTGTTTTTATGACGAGTATATGGCATAAATATAGGAACTGTTGTTCTGCAAGGGCAAAATTGGGTTTCAGGGACAGGGCATTGGCAAGGAACTCGACGTCTCCGAAGGGAGGGGGGAGGAGCTTTTTATGGAGTTTGAGCTAAGCATTATTAGTCAAGGAGCCCAAGTACTATTTATAGTAGGTCTATAATACCTTTCCCTGAAATTCTACTTCCAAAGACCAGACTTCCCTACTCGGGGCGAACTCAACTCCCGGACATATCCTGTGATTTTTTTGTTACACTTCCCCTAAGACTGTAAATTTTGGAGAAGCCATTCCTCCACCTTTGTATTCTTGGAACCAAACAGATCATTGGTTGGTATAAGTGCTTAATGTGTTTGGTATTAGACAAAGTCCTTATACAGAATGGTGAGTCAGGTTAGCATCTGAATAGCCATTAGCAGCGTTTAAGTTAAAGCCAATTTTAAGTTTTTCCTTCTCTCCAAAGGAAAACAGTGTTTTTCCTAAAAGAAAATCTTACGTAGAATTGGGTCTCTAGTATTCAGCCTAAAGCCTGCGAAGAAATAGGTGCAAGGGTGGGGAGGACGGTAATTAACCTTATTTTGGTGGTGCTCTGGTTGGAGCCCATGGCTAGAGCCCTGGCGTTGGTCCCAACAAGAGTGACCATCCCACCCAACCCGAGTTTGGGGTGCAATGCAGACAGTTGTCTCCGTCCCCCAAGCCACTGTGGCTGGGCTTCTGGTCTTGAGAGATGCAGATGAAGTGGTGTGAAGGGTTGGGCTTTTTTTTTTGTTCCTAAAAATGCAACGAACAAAAAAAAAAGTACAACAATCCAAACCCAACCATCTTGTTGCGCGCCAGCTTTCTTCCAGGGTGGCTCCACCTCCGGTCGCCAGAGCTCCATAGGCCCAGCCTACGCGTCTTAGCTGTCGCCGTCTGCTTCCCAGCGCGCGCGGGCTCGGCCCGCTCTGGCAGGGTGCTCCGTGGCGCGCGCAGCCACTCTGGAAGGGAGAGAAGCGAGCGGTCCCGGACCCTCCCCGCCCCTAGGTGCACCGCGGACGGTGGCAGTTATTGCTGCTGGTTGTCGACACCGGAAGGACTCCCGCCTCACCTCACCCACTCCCCACCCCCCGCCCCGGGGAAAGGCGAGACCCGGGAGACGGAACAAAGGCAACGCCGAGGCCCGGGAGGCGGATCGAGGTGCTGGAAGAGGAGGGCAGGGGGCGGGCCCGTTGGCGCTGCGAGTCCATTTTGCCGCCGTGCCCAGCAGGTAACGCGAGGTCCCCGCGGCTGGAGGACAGGAGCCTGCCCGCGGCCCCCGAGGTCCGAGATAAGTACCCACCCGGTCACTCTAGGAAGGGGGGTGGTCCTTGGGCCTGCTGCAAGGGTGAGGATTTGCCCTGGCAGGACAGCGACCTGCGTGGGTGGGGGGCTCCAGAGAGCTCAGTTTGAGCTCCAGCCCCAGCTGCACAGCGAAAACCAGCGCGGCACTGGAACAAACGGGAGTGGGGTGGAGCGGCGTGCGGTGGGCATCCGCGGGGCCCAGGCAGCGTGTCTGTGCTCCAGAAACCCTGCTCCGCTACAGATTATGCCCGGCTTCAGTGCCAGTGCCTCGGTATCGCCTAGGAAAGAAAAGGCGACCATGAACCAGAAGTCGGAGCCCGGCAACCACTCTCTGGCACTGAAACTGAGGAAGTGCCTGGCGCCTGGGGAGGGCGCCCTAACCGGGAAGCTCATTAGTAAAGGCACAAAGATACCCAAAAAAAAGCCATGCTCCTGGCTTTTTCACCAGGTCCTAGCGCACAGGCTTTATTTTGGGGGGGGGGGGGGGGGAGGGAAGGGAAGGAAAACACTGAGGATCAAGGCTAAGGATCCTCTGCAAATAAATGCATAATACTCTCTTTGTTCTTTCTTTGCAGTAGCTTCGTTTGATTGTCCATCACAACGTGAGGGGAAAAAAACCCCTGATAGCTTTGTCCTGAAAAATAGTAACCCTGACGAATACACCTGCACCTGCTCGCTCGCAGGGGACAGAGGTAAACTACAATACTTCTCCCTACATTAAGAAACAAAGCACTCAGTTTTCTTTTTTTTTTTTTAGGCCCAGAACCATGCAAAATTGAACTATGTGTAGAATGTGTTCCCATCCTCATCAGTGTTCTGTTTTCATATTTTGTCAAAACTCAGAAAAATAGATTCTATATTTGGAAAATGTTTATGTAACAATTATTTGAAATGTGTTACAAGCTAAAGAGTTATATTGTAAAGAAAAAGAGAGGTCTTAGTAGCATCTTTTTTTCATGGTCCCCCCCCCCCGCCCTTCTCCCATGTCTTTTTGCTAGGGTTTGTACAGACAATGTTTGAGTTTTCTGACTCTAGAGACTTTTATACAATAGGTATTTTAAAAGCAGAATTTCCTTTTCATAGCCACTCCTTCTGGTAGAACTTGATTAACTGGAGCTGTTGATTAACTGGTTTACTTCCACCTTATACAATGAGAAGATACATTTTTTCAGGCTCTCCTTTCCTTACTAACACCATCTATTTTACACTAGCTGAGATACTAAATCTCCCTGGTAAGTCCTTCCATAACACTAGGCTATTCTTTTCATTCTGTATATTTATGACTGGTTGGTTACCTGGTCCTACTTGTACCACAGCTTTTGTTCAGATATGCCCATTTCCATGAAAGTGCTTTATACCTGCTATCCTGTGTAATACTTGCTTTACCTTTTCATGAAATTAGAGTTCAAGAGAGTCCAGCTCTCTTTCAGGACCTTTCCTGGTTAATATACTCATACTTTAACATAATACTTTAAATGTGTATTTACATTTTTCACAGTATTTGTACACAGATTAATTAAACCACCTTACATTTATATAGTTTAGCAATATACAAAACTGGCACACACTACCTAATCTTTCCAAAACCATGACTTAGACACTCCTGCTTGAACCCAGGTATCCAGAGACAGGTTCAGTGCTCTGTTCTCTCTACCAGACAGCCTGTTACAGCCTAATGTGTAAAAATCATAAAACTTTAGAAGGGATTTAGAGAGCCATGATTAAACTTAATCCATTTTATGAATGAGAACACTGAATTCTTGACCCACTTTCTAGATAGAGCTGAAGTCTAAGAATTGGGAAATTCGGGTCCTATGCCTAGATTGCTGTGTATGATTGAGAAAGCTCCATTTTGGCGGGGGGTGCTCAGTTTTTTCAGTTAAACAGTTAGGTGTTTTCTAGATGATGTCTAAGATGTTTGTACTTCTATTTTATTCCTACCCCATAACTTTTATTACCATATATTCCTTATACATACTGGTAATCCTAAATGCATACTAATGTTAACTGCCTTAAATTATTTTATATTTTAAATTTGGGTAGGTATGATCAAAATGTATGCCTTATTGGTTTTTTGTTTTTGTTTTTGTTTTTTTTTTTTTGTTTTACTAAACTATAAAAGTACAGTTCTCTTGTAAGGCCAGGGACCGCATGGAGAAGTGGGGCACTCATACATCATTGGTTAGAGTTCATAAAGTGGTACACCCCTTCTAGCGGGAAACCTGTCAGTGTTTCAAAGGTCCTTAAAAGTGTTTCTACTCTTTGACCCACCTAACAGTACACTTATAGGAACTAAGGAAATAATTAGAACCGTGGACTAAGACTCTTCTACAAGATGTTCATTTAAATGTTCTATTACCAAAAAGACATATAGCCAGTGTTAGCATATCTGTAAGATGCACTATAACATTTTAGAAGAATATATAAAAATAAGGGAAATACATGTGATAAAAAAAGTGAAAAAAAGTAGATATAAAATTGTATGATGTTACCAGTTTTGTTACAATACGTATCTGTGCACATACACGATTGGAAGAAATATAACAAAATAATAAGTGATTATTCCTTGCCAGTATAATTATGGGTGATTTCTTCCTTGTATTTTCTGAATTTTCTATACCCACAAATTACTTCTATATTAACAAAAACATAAAAGCTAACTGCTTGGATAACCTTTCCAACTTTAGTATGGTGTCAACTTTCTATGTTCTTTTTTTTTTTTTTTTTTTTTAATGCTTATTTATTTTGGGAGAGCGAGTGAGCCGGGGAGGGACAGAGAGGGAGAGAGAACCCAAGCAGCCTGTGTGCTATCAGTGCAGAGCCCAATATAGGGCTCAGTCTCATGAACTGTGAGATCATGACCTGAGCCCAAATCAAGAGTCAGACGCTCAAATGACTGAACCGCCAGGTGCCCCTCTATGTTCTTTTTATAAGGCATTTATCATACCTTTTAGAGTAACAGTATCTTTGTAAATGTGCTGTATTTCTGAATCTAGGGCAAGAATTGACTTTGGCTTATATTTCACCTTTTTAAATATCATTAGGACACTGGATTATTCATTTTCGTTATTCATGGGAGACACTGCCATCTTCATTACCTTGGCCTGGAACTCTGGATACTAGAATGGTACTAAAAGAATAGGGTGCTAGGTCTCCTGTTTGTAACAGTTAACCGAATACAGGCATCCTTTGATATACGGAATAGTTATATTGCAGTTAAGCCTTCTATAAAGTAAATTCCTGTAACATGAACTGTAAAAAAAAATTCATTTGCATTATAGATTTAGGTGTATTAGTAAAGAAAAGTTGAATTGAAAATTTTTGCTGATAGTTTAAATTCTTGTCTTTCCTGTGGCATAAGTGCCACAAGGATATCGTACTTGGCAACAGCCTGGCTCCTCATTGTAACTCCCAGAGGAGCTCTTTCTTCTTTTTTCCCCCCTGCATATTTGTGGTATTGAATATGAGTGAGGAGTGCCAACATAGTGTACACCATAACATAGCCAAACTAAAAACTGCTTAAAGCTTAGCATAATTGGTGTTCTACTTGATATATTCTGTAGATCAGGTTTACTTTAGAATGAGATATCGTGTGTACCTAATTCTACACCTAGCAAAAGGAACCTTGTTTGTACTAATTACATTTCCAATGGCACTAATTACATTTCCAAATAAGTTGTTAGTTGATAGGTAGTGCTTATCAGTTATTTACAAAATGCCTGTTTTCACTTGGTACAGTATTATATACGACCTAAGTAACCTCACTTACCTAGCTAAATCCAGCTAGCCACTTACTGAATGCTAGACTTTGACACTACTTTCTGGAAGCTGGCATTAACCTCAAATACAGATTTAGATGATGGAAATTTATTAATAGATACCAACCAATAACAATTGCCAAATTTATGGTTGTAAAAGAAGACAAGTTGTTTTATGGGTAAAAGTTTTCCATCTTCATTTAGACCCACTTATATTTATTTGGGAGAAAAGAAACCAGACATTTCTGGTTCATCAAACCTTTCTGGAAGTCATTAGTTCCAACTTAATTGGAACTCTTAACAGGTAAAGATAAATATCTGAATTTGGTTGGTACCACAATAGGTGAATAATTTAGTCTATATGTATGTTTCCCTCAAATTCAGACACTCATTCAAATTGATTTCATCTGGGTGAGAGAGATTAGGCTTCAATACCATTCGGAGTCCACACAGATTTCTGGGTGTTGTTGTTGTTACTGTTAAATTAAAAATAATTTTTTTAAAGTAATCTCTATGCCTAGCGTGGGGCTCAAACGCATGACCCTGAGATCAAGAGTCTCATGGTATACTGACCGAGCCAGCCAGGTGTCCCCCCACCCCCACAGATTTCTGGATAGTTATACAGAAGTAGGATAGGGATATTTGATCTAGCTGGTATCCTAAAACCCTATTGATATAATGCTGTGGATTTACAGGATTATGGAATAATGGCTGGGGTGATTATCAAGTGACACAGGGAAAAGATAAAAGGGAAAGAAAAATAAGGTAAAGAGGCAGGTGGGGGATAAGAATAGGAGGAAATCAAAAGAGTGTACACCTTGAAACATGGGGCGTATGAGTTAAAAGAATAAACAAAGGAAAGAGTCAAGATGAAACAGTGGTATGGAGGAGAGAATGAAGGAAAGGAAAACACCCAGTTTTTCTGAGTGGTCTGGACTAGTAAGGGTAACGATTTGGTTTTTAAGTTTCTGGGAATGTTACCATAGTCCAAAAACTCTGTGAAATTGCTGAGTAGGTGGTTCTTCCAAGCTGATGGACCTTTTGTTCTAGCTTCATTTTGCCCTACTTATCAGGAATCCTATTAGAAATGTCTTGGGGGAAATTTTAACTAATTCTAGAATAATGGCAGAAAAGGGAAGTTTCTTACTGTCTTATATGGAGACATAGGAAACTTGGAGCCACCTAACAATTAGACAAGCTATTTTAGACACTATATGTGACATATTTTTAATATTTTTAATATTCCTTTTTTTCAGATATCAGAAATCTTGTTTTTTCTTAAACTGTTTTGATCATATAAGTTATGGAGCAGTCTCTAAAAGCCAGAATAAAGTATAATAAGGCATTGACATAGAGTACTTAAATACTTTGAAAATATTTTTCATATGTTATTAGATACCTTTCAAAACAGTTGTACAGCGAGGAGAGAAACTGCAATATATGTTAAGTGGTTTGTCAAAGGCCATAGATTAAGACCCAGACTTACGTCAGCCTCCTCACAGGCCTGGATCACAGAGATTCTCAATAATACATTTTTTATTTTATAAAAGATAAAACAGTACTAAAGCAGATCAAGCTCTTGTAAAGCTTATCATACCTTAGCTAATGCTTCTGAAGTTTTGCTTTTTAAGTTCAATATGGTTTTCTTATAATTGGTCCCCTTTTTAGTTTTTTCCCTAACTTTTTATTGTGAAAAATTTCAAATACACAGAAGATTTAAAAAATACTACAATAAATATTCTTCCATCCTCTAACTAGATTCAGTAACTAGACCCTAAGTTTCAAGAAAACATTATTAGATCTCATACTAACATTGAATATAGTATACTACTTGAAAATAAGATTAACTAATATGCTGAGAAGAAGTAATTAAAAAAAAAAAGGTGATCCTTTTTATTCCAAGCACTGTTCCAGCTAAGATTGATGGCTCTCAGTTTAGTAGAGGTTTGCATAATTTAGCTTTGTCTGTGAAGTGAGTTTCAATATTTGCTGTTTAGTTACTTATTAGGTATTTACTTTGGAATTCCTGAATTCAAAGATGCCTCAAAACAGGATGGAAATTTGATTTAACCCTAAGACACAAAGTATTAATTTTTCTTTTTGTTTTCTAATGGGATTTGGAAAGAGATTATGAGTAGTATCTTGAACAACTTTATATTCCTATCGATTAAAAGGTTTAATAGGAAAGTCTCTTTGAATGGTTTATTAAAATTAACCAGTTTAAGAATGAATAAATGAGCACCTTTTGCATTATCATTTTGAGTTATCATTTATTGTTATTTTTTTGAGAACAAGCAAGAGAGTGTGACAGCATGAGTGGGGAGATGCACAGAGAGAGGGAGAGAGAATCCCAAGCAGGCTCCATGCTGTCAGTTCAGAGCCTGACGAGGGGCTCGATCTCACCAACTGTGAAATCATAACCTGAGTCAAAATCAAGAGTTGGATGCTTAACTGACTGAGCCACCTAGGCACTACTCAGTTTGAGTTGATCATTTAAAAATAAAGTATTTCTAGGAGGGAGAAGTCTAATACACATATTTTAGGTATTGTTTCTGTTTTATGACTACTTTCCTTTTAAGTATTGGCTTTTCCATTTTTAATATTCTGGTTGTCATTTTTCAGTTTTCATTTGTACAGACTTGTTGCTATATATCCACTCAAGGTAGGATAAAGCAGTTTTCATAGTCTACACTGAGTGCAGATATCATAAATATTTGCTTAAAAATATATCTATGGTGGTGGTACACAACTATGACTATTTGTCAAAACTCAGAATTGTATACCAGAAAGAGTGAATTTTATTGTATATAAATTAAAAGTATTAAAAAAAATACAGAGGCTCCTGAGTGGCTAAGTTAGTTAAGTGTCTGACTCTTTTTTTTTTTTTTTTTTAAATTTTTTTTTTTCCAACGTTTTTTATTTATTTTTGGGACAGAGAGAGACAGAGCATGAACAGGGGAGGGGCAGAGAGAGAGGGAGACACAGAATCGGAAACAGGCTCCAGGCTCTGAGCCATCAGCCCAGAGCCTGACGCGGGGCTCGAACTCACGGACCGTGAGATCGTGACCTGGCTGAAGTCGGACGCTTAACCGACTGCGCCACCCAGGCGCCCCTAAGTGTCTGACTCTTGATACTGGTTTAGGTCATGGTCTCAGGGTCATGAGATTGAGCCCTATATAAGGCTCCATGCTGTGTGTGGAGCCTGCTTAAGATTTTCTCTCTCTCTCTCTCTCCCCCCCCCCTCCCCTGGCCTGCATGTGTTCTCTCTCCAAAGGAAAAAAACCTAAAACAAAACAAAAACAAATAAGGCAGGAAAATGAGGTTGAAAATGAGAGGTGGTAGACAACTAGGTACAGATTTGGCTACTTGCTTTGTTGGTATAAAACTTGGGAAATTTTTAATTGTTGGGAAAAAAAGATTTTTGTGCTTCAAAATTTAAGACTTTCTTGGTATTCAGAACACATTTGAAGGCAAAAATGAATCTTGGATATGTGTTTGCTGTTCTACGCTGAATTTGACAGTGGTTAAGTTGAAATTTTATGACTGGAGAGCAAAAATTTTGTTCACATACAGGTTTTTGACATCTATATTGGTAAAAAAAAATTAGCCATAGAAACGAGGGGGTATGTATTTTCCTGCAAAGGAGTAAGTTTTATTGATTTCTTCCGATTTTTCTGTGTTAGCCACACTTTAAGAAAAGGAACTAGAAGTTCCTTCACTTAAACTAAAAACCTTACTCATCTTCCTTTAAAACTTTTGAGGCAACAGACTTGCCATGGTTTCTTGGATTAGGCTGTCTCAGTTTTCCCTAAAAGTCAGCTGTGGAAGTGGTCACATTAATTTGGTAGTAGGGGAAGTTCTGAGTATAAAGTTAAAAGAAGTGAAAATGTTGAGCTTTTATGAACAGAAATAAGAATCGTTAAATCATAAACCAAAATTTATAAGCTGCATCACTAAAAATGGAACAACAGGATCCACCATAATTTTGATGCATATTTTTAAAAAGAAACTTCTCAAATAGTTTTTTCCCCTGGTTCGTTTTCAGAGCTATAATGTGATTATGGCTTTGGGATGACTGTTTATTACAAAATTTTCCTGCGTGTGACATTTTCCTGTTTATTTTTGATGATACTAGATTGCCTTTCTCCATTTTCCTCAAAGTTTCTCTTTGCTTTGGGTGCCCTTTTTCCTCTGCATCCCAAATAGTTGATATTGTTTTTCTTCTTATTTATTTAATATACTTGGATAGGATTCTCTGGAAATATTAACCTTCAAGAATGAGTAAATTAGGTTTACTTTATTGAATGCTGCCCCCCCCCCCCCCGCTTTCCTGTTTCTACTGCCTTCTCCAAAATCTAGTTTTAGCATAGAATTTTTAACTGAAATATGACAAAGAGCGGTGCAGATGATAAAATAGCAGGACTAAGGTAGGAGGACCATAAAAAGTTTTCCTTCTCTGTTCTAGAGTCAGAATTTTTACAGTTACTTCACACCAACCCCAGTCTCTGTAGCTGTTCTCTTCCCCATACTTTTCAAAGGTTTTATGACTTCTCATGTCACAAAAGATTGTTCAGAAAAATCAGCTCATCACATATTTTTGCCATATGACATTAAATTTGACAGAAATAACCTTTGCTTTAATTCCACATAAAATTGTATTATAATCTATAATACATATATCTCTCACAACTTAAAACTATGAATTATTAGACTTGCAAACTCAGCTTATCTTTTAAATACTCTTTATCTTCAGGGCACCTGGGTGGCTCAGTTGGTTGAGGGTCCCAACTTCAGCTCAGGTCTTGACCTCACGGTTCATGAGTTCAAGCCCCATACCTGGCTCACTGCTCTCAGCCTGTCAGTGCAGAGCCTGCTTCAGATCCTCTGGCTCCCTCTGTCTGTGCTCTCCTTGCCCCCCAAATATTAAAAAAATATTATTTATCTTCTATATTATAGCACCAATTGTGACTTTTTTTTATATTAAACTTTTTTTAATGTTTACTTTTGAGAGAGAGAGAGAGAGAGAGAGAGAGAGAGAGAGAGAGAGAGAGAGAGAACAAGTGGGGGAGGGGCAGAGACATAGGGAGACACAGAATCCCAAGCAGGCTCCAGGCCCCGAGCTGTCTGCATAGAGCCCGACACAGGGCTCGAACCCACAAGCTGTGAGATCATGACCTGAGGTGAAGTCTGATGCTCAACCTACTGAGCCACCAAGGCTCCCTGCCCCACCCCCCCTTTTTTTAAAGTTTATTTGTTTTGAGAGAGAGTGTGAGAGCTAACAAGAGGGGCAGAGAGAGAGAGACAGAGAGAGAGAATCCCAAGTAGGCTCTTTATGGTCAGCATGGAGCCTGATGCGGGGCTTGAACTACAGAACCACACCAAAACCATGAGTCAGACGCTTAACCGACTGAATCACCCAGGCGCCCCTCCGATTGTGACTCTTAAAATTACTGTTAAAAATTATTTAATTATTTATTATAAGGATTATTATTAGGCCCTATTCTGTTTATTAGTTTGGTGGTAATCTGACATATATATGTGTTCCTCAGTAAGCTGAACGAGGACATATTTAGCACTGTATTTGGTTTTAAAACTTTAGGGATAGGGGCGCCTGGGTGGCGCAGTCGGTTACGCGTCCGACTTCAGCCAGGTCACGATCTCGCGGTCCGTGAGTTCGAGCCCCGCGTCAGGCTCTGGGCTGATGGCTCGGAGCCTGGAGCCTGTTTCCGATTCTGTGTCTCCCTCTCTCTCTGCCCCTCCCCCGTTCATGCTCTGTCTCTCTCTGTCCCAAAAATAAATAAAAAACGTTGAAAAAAAAAAATTAAAAAAAAAAAATAAAAAATAAAACTTTAGGGATAGAAGTTTTAAGATGTCCATTTTAAAATAATAAAACTTGAACTGAGAAATGGTATTCTCTAGACCAGGGATCTCGAAATTTTTTATTTTCAGGACCCCACTTTACAGTCTTAAAAACTGAGGATCCCAGGAGCTTTTGTTTACATATGTACTTTATATAGCCATTTATTGTATTGGAAATTAAAACAAAAATTTTAAGATACTCATTTAAAATAACAATCATAAACCTGTTATATGTTAACATAATTTGTGAAAAATAACATTTTCTAAATAAGTTGTGAGAAAATTGGCATTGCTTTACATATTTATAATCTTTTTTTAATTAAAAAAATTGTTTTTAGTGTTTATTTATTTTTGAAAGAGAGAGAACATGAGCTGGGGAGGGGCAGAGAGAGAGGGAGACGCAGAATCTGAAACAGGCTCCAGGCTTTGAGCTCTCAGCACAGATCCCGACACGGGCTCAAACTGTGAGATCATGACCTGAGCCGAATCCGACACTCAACCGACTGAGCCACCCAGGTGCCCCTACATATTTATAGATCCCTTGAATGAACTGCTGTTTAATAGATTACAAATAAAGTCTTGTATCTGTCCCTTCATTACACCTGTTAGAATAAGTTATGGGTTTTTTCTTTTTTGTTTGAAATATACAAAGATCATAATCTGACCTTGCACAGATACGTAGTTGGTGAAGGGAAGAATATTTTAATAGCCTTTTCTGATAATTATGGATCTTCTTTGATACTTTGCTAAAGCTCAACAACTGGTAGTTTCTTAAATGTTGCAATATGGAATCTGAAATCATATTTTTCAACGTATTGGTCTTTTGATCTTTTATCCAAGCACGATTTATAACATGCATTAGTCATTTGAACAAATTAGTTTATTGTATTATGCAGATCTCCAAACATATTTCATTATACAATAATCTCCCCACTAAAAAAGATAAAAGCCAACATTCATTAAAATCACCATTTCATTACAAAGTCTTTAATTAATGGGAAGCTGTCAAGCTCTTAAGTGGCAAAAATGTTTTCCAAAATTCTAATTTTCACTCAAAAACTTAATTTTTATCATTGGCAAGAAATACTATCATTTATTTTTCTTGAAGGGCTTATTTTGTTCATTTTCAAGAAAATGTCTGCTTTTACCTAAGTCTAAATAGCCAGTTTGCCATTCATTCTTTCAAGTAAAAATGGTGTTCCACAAAAAAAGCAGCTGGTTCAGATTGTGACTCAATCATGTAACTAACTGCTTTTTCTCCAGACAGTATCTGTTGGATGCAGCAGAAATTCTTTACTTCCTATTTTGTCACCCAAAATATTAAAGAAGCACATACACAAGGATCAAGATTTAATAAAATGAATAATTGTTGCTGCTTCATAAAAAACATTCTTAAATGAAATTGGCTACCCCCACTTAGACTGTGGGTGTGTGGTAATGAAGGATTTAGTAACTTGTACCTTTTGCCTTGTTTGATTCCTGCTGAGGCTTTAGCAGTGTCTCCTCACCATTGCTTTTACGGTGCATTTGTCAACATGGTGCCCAAAGCAAATATGTTCTCAATATTATTGTGAATAAAGTATTGACCTTCTTGAATGACTTGAAGGAGTCTTAGGGACATCAGATTTCTGTCTACATTTTGAGAATTGATGCTCTAGATGGTTCTGGTGGTTTAAAAAAAAAAACTCATTTAATTTTCTGAAGAATTAATTGCAACTCTTGTCTTATGCTTTTACTTAGGATTTTAATAATTGTAATCTTGCATTTGAAATAGAAAAATATGCTAGTTTTTAATAAAAGCCTGCACGAGAGTGCATGCTTGAATTTGTATTTCTGTGCTTCTTTCTTTTGAATAGCATACCATTTTATAATTGTGGGCCCAGACTAAAGAGCTCATTCTATTCAGACACTGAGTAGCTTTGTTTCCGACAGCTAGTAGTCAGCTCTCTGTTTTAAAACAATCAGTTGGGTCCTGCTGGCTCAACTTGCAGTTGTCCTAGACCTAACCCTATCTCAGCCAAAGACTGTTGTTGGAAAGTCCACACAAAGGCCTTGTGTACAGGGAGCCCTGCTAATAAGGAGTGTGTTCTAGTCCCAGCAGATTAAATCTGCTTTGGTGTGCATTCCCTTCCCAAATTTCTCACTTATTTCCTTTGTTTGCCTGGTTATTTCAGTGAGAGATCATTTTTAATGCCTGTAAAGATAATTTCTGATTAGTAGATAGTCTGAATGGAGGGGATTACTGGAGTAAAATGTTTCTTTCTTTATGGTAGGATGTGATGGAGCTGCTTGAAGAAGATCTCACGTGCCCAATTTGTTGCAGTCTGTTTGATGATCCTCGAGTTTTGCCTTGCTCGCATAACTTTTGCAAAAAATGCTTAGAAGGGATCTTAGAGGGGACCGTGCGGAATTCGTTGTGGAGATCATCTCCATTCAAGTGCCCTACATGCCGTAAGGAAACTTCAGCTACTGGAGTTAATAGCCTGCAGGTCAATTACTCCCTGAAGGGTATTGTGGAAAAGTATAACAAGATCAAGATCTCTCCCAAAATGCCTGTGTGCAAAGGACACTTGGGGCAACCCCTCAACATTTTCTGCCTGACTGATATGCAACTGATTTGTGGGATCTGTGCTACTCGTGGTGACCACACCAAGCATGTCTTCTGTTCTATTGAAGATGCCTATGCTCAGGAAAGAGATGCCTTTGAGTCCCTCTTCCAGAGCTTTGAGACCTGGCGTCGGGGAGATGCTCTTTCTCGCTTGGATACCTTGGAAACTAGCAAAAGGAAATCTCTACAGTTACTGACTAAAGATTCAGATAAAGTGAAGGAGTTTTTTGAGAAGTTACAACATACATTAGATCAAAAGAAGAATGAAATCCTGTCTGACTTTGAGACCATGAAACTGGCAGTTATGCAAGCCTATGACCCAGAGATCAACAAACTCAACACCATCTTGCAGGAACAACGAATGGCCTTTAACATTGCTGAGGCTTTCAAAGACGTGTCAGAACCCATCATATTTCTGCAACAGATGCAGGAGTTCAGGGAGAAAATAAAAGTAATCAAAGAAACTCCTTTACCTCCCTCGAATTTGCCCACAAGCCCTTTAATGAAGAACTTTGATACCAGTCAGTGGGAAGACATAAAACTAGTAGATGTGGATAAACTTTCTTTGCCTCAAGATGCTGGCACGTTCGTTAGTAAGATTCCCTGGAGCTTTTCTCAGTTATTTGTGGTAGTCATTCTGCTCAGCCTTCTCATTTTCTTTGGTCCCACCATATTCCTAGAAGGGTCTTTATTTGATGAATTCACAACTTGGAAAGACTACCTCTCCAACTTCAATTCCTATCTGGCTAAATCAGCTGATTTTGTAGAACAATCAGTGTTTTATTGGGAACAGGTGACAGATGGATTTTTCATTTTCAGTGAAAGATTTAAGAATTTTACTTTGGTGGTGCTGAACAATGTGGCAGAATTTGTGTGCAAATATAAACTATTATAAAATCTGTTGCAAGTATTTAGTTCTCTGTCTTTTGTTAGAAATTTGTTAAAGAGCTGAGTGATAGTTCAGACTTGGTCAAGATTTCAATGAAGAATTGCCCTGCCCAAAGTATTCCTTTCAAAAATAATGTCCTATATATGTTGTTCAAATGAGTTAGCATAAAGGTAAATGTGAAATTTAATAGTACAGTCCTGAACCCTCCTTCCTTTTTAAAGAGTGCTTTTGAAATACACCTCCTACCTCCATTATCAGTTGTGTTTATGCTGTGGAAAAAGGGGAGGTGAAAGCGCATGATCTAATGTTGTATTAATGAGGTAGTATAACAGTGATTGTTCATTTAAGCATGTAATAAAGACTACTCGTGTAAAGCAACTCTTTTTGAGACTGAACATTCTTTTAAAAAAGGAAAAGATATGAGTGGATTGGATTTCCAAATTTTTCTAGATTTGGATTTCTAAATTTTAGTTTTTTGCTAAAATGTAAATCTCAGGTAAACAAAAGGTGGCATTTTCTTGGGATCAGTTTACGTTTTTAGGAGGGTGATGATTTCAGCTTGCCTTGTTCTCCTTAGGTTTTGTAAATTCCTTTGGTGATAAACTACATAAGTGTTAGGTGGCTGTGGTAGGTACAAAAAAAAGTCTAACACATGGCAAGAACAGGAAATGGGAAAGCCTTTTTACTGGCAGCCAAGTGTTGTGTTGTTGTTCCCAAGTATCATGGCAACAGGACAACTAAACCAATCCACTTGCTTAGTATCTTTTTGAAGAGTAGTAAGATTAATTTGCCAATAGATGGAAGAGTCTGTCAGCTATTATAAAGTGCAAAGTAATCAGCTAAACACTAATTTTGCCCTATCTGCTTACATGAGATAAAGATGCCCTATCTCCCACAGAATAAAAATACTTAATTTTCTCCTCTTGCTTACGATTCAGATGAAGACAAGAACTGCTCATCTTAGAACTCAACTTAGAACTGCTCTCGAGTCTACCTTATTTCTGTCATGAAACAACATTCTTTGGAAAGCAGAGTGTCTTTACCCTTTTATTTTTTTAAGTTTATTTTTTGAGAGAGAAAGAGTGTGCATGCAGGGGAGGGGTAGAGAGAGAGGGGGAGAGGGAATCCCAAGCAGGCTCTGTGTTGTCAGCCCAACATGAGGTTCCATCCTATGAAACCATGAGATCATGACCTGAGCCGAAATAAAGAGTTGGATGCTTAACTGACCGAGCCACCGAGGCACCCCTACCCTGTCTTTTAATTTGGTTGAGAGAAGGTAACACAAGTGGGGACAAGAAAAAAAAAAAAAGGGCCAACTAACTTGAAAGTACAGAAGAATCCAGCTATGAGAAAAAGAGTCAAATTAAGCTGCTGGTTGAGGTAATGGCTGCCTCAACCATAACTGACAATTCATGATTTAGCCAAAATTGCTAAAGGGTTCATAAATTATAAAAATGTTTCACTGTAAATCTTACCTCTGCTATGAGGACTCATCATAGATAAGTGGTCTGGGGAACCCGGCAGGGGTTGCTTTTCTGCTCCCAGTGTATATATGTGTGTATGTATGTATGTGTATATGTATGTGTGTGTGTGTGTGTGTGTGTGTGTGTGTGTGTTTAAATAGAGATTTACAACAGGTTTTCATGGAGAATTTTTTATGCAATACAGGAACAGGATCCATTTGACATCTAACCTTGGAAATATTGGCAGTTTAAAAAAATTTTTTTTAATGTTTATTTTTGAGAGAGAGAGACAGAGTGCAAGTGGGGGGAGGGGCAGAGAGAGAAGGAGACACAATCCGAAGCAGGCTCCAGGCTCCAAGCTGTCAGCACAGAGCCCGATGTGGGGTTTGAACTCATGAACTGTGAGATTGTGACCTGAGCCAAAGTTGGACACTTAACTGACTGAGCCAACCACGCTCCCCAAGGCAGTTTTTCTTAAACAATTCAGTACCTCAACTGCTGCTTTTTCATTTTGTATACTGCAAGTTCCCAAGCAACTCAAATTTGCAAACACAGCTATGGATACAATATTTGCTTTACAGTAGTTACCTGGGAATCTAGGTCTCTGTTTTTTTGTTATTTTCCCCTCCCCTCCATTTCTTGATCATATATAACTAGCAACACTTATGGTTAGAAGTTGATTTACAAGTTTCTAAGTCTGTGGCTGATGGTTTGTAGCCTCTAGTTTGAAGCAAGAAAAGAATGAGTAGTCAGGAACTAGTCACTTTGAATGTGGGAGGGAAGATATTCACAACAAGATTTTCTACCATAAAGCAGTTTCCTGCCTCTCGGTTGACAAGAATGATAGATGGCAGAGACCAAGAATTCAAGATGGTTGGTGGCCAGATTTTTGTGGACAGAGATGGTGTTTTATTTAGTTTCATCTTAGATTTTTTGAGAACTCACCAGCTTTTATTACCCACTGACTTTTCAGACTACCATAGGCTTCAGAGAGAGGCTCTTTTCTATGAACTGGATCCTCTGATTGATCTCTTAAACCAAGAACACTTGCTACAGCCAAGACCTGCTTTTTTGGAGGTGCATTTCCTAAGCCGAAACACTCAAGCTTTTTTCAGGGTATTTGGCTCTTGCAGCAAAACAATTGAGATGCTAACTGGGAGGATTACAGTGTTTATAGAGCAACCTTCAGCAATAACCTGGAGTAGTAACTCTTTCCCTCCTCAGATGACTTTACTTCCACTGCCTCCACAAAGACCTTCTTACCACGACCTGGTTTTCCAGTGTGGCTCTGACAGCACTACTGATAACCAAACTGGAGTCAGGTATTTTGTATTTTGAAGCATCTCTCTTCTATACTAGTTCCTTTCCCCCTCAAACTGAAAGTTTCTCACGCCTGAAACTTTTCTTAGAAAAAATGATTACTCAAATGTTTTGGGGTAACTGGTAGAGTTGGGTAGAGTGATCAGATAATTGTCCAAACTGGGCTACTTTTCAGAGTGAAAGGAGGCATTGTTACAATGTGGGACAAAAGGAATAAACCAAGACTGTCCAGGGAAAACTGGGACTTTGGTCATTTAAGTTCTAAGAGGAAATAATTTTATACATTATGTTCCATTGCTAATGATCATTAATTTGGCTTAGGACCGAGAAGGCTTTTTTTCCCCCCAAGAGATTCTTTTAGTGGCTGGCATATGGTAAAGTTTCAGTTTCTCCTGATTTCCTTACAGTCTATGTATATTTGTTCTTTCAGTCCTTATGATCTGACTACTGATTTTCCTCCACCCCACTTTATTTTTAAACACCATTAAGGCAGATATATCCCAGAGCAAATTTGGTATCCTATTACATCTTTGGCACTCTTAGACAACTCAAAATATTGGGATAGGCTGTCAGTATGTTAAGGATAGTTGCTTCTGAGTCAATTATTCACTTTCTCTCCTTGTTGTTCTTGGCTGGGCACTAAGGCTGATTTCCACTCTGCTGTCAGGGACACATTTTTTTTCTCCTTAAAAATGTCTTAATGCTGTCCCACCATTATTTTACTAACTGTGAAAGCTGGCTTTAATTTTCAGGAGGAAAAAAAGTAGTCTGTATATGTTCTTTACTGATAACTAAGTTTTTTTTTTTTTTTTTGTGGGGAGAAAAGGTAGACATAATTTGGGATATTTTCTTCAGCAGTAGCCATTGGGAACTATCAATGTTTGCCTCTCCCACAGTACACCCCGTGGTCCTACTTACTAACTGGAGAACACTGGACAATACGACAACTCTTAACTTTTTACACTTAATAATTTCCTGACCTCCTAGAAAAACTGAAATGTCGTTTTGGGAAAAGAGGGCCAATTAGATTAATAGGCTGATTATGAGGAGAACATAAGACCCTATCTTTAGCTCGAAGCATTTTAAGGTGTCTCTGTGTCCAACTCTCTTTTCACTGGTGGAGCACCAACATGGATAGAAGGGAAAACTACCAGCTTTTTGTTTTCTAAATTTGATCTAATAATTAACAACTTAAAAAAAATCTTTTTTAATGTTTATTTGTTTTTGAGAGAGAGAGAGAGCAAGAGAGAGAGCGGGGGAAGGGCAGAGAGAGAAGGAAACACAGACTCCCAAGAAGGCTCCAGGCTCCGAGCTGTCAGCACAGAGCCCGATGTGGGGCTCGAACTCACGAACCGTGAGATCATGACTTGAGCCAAAGTCGGACGCTCAACCGAGCCACCCAGGCACCCCAATGATTAAGATCTTTGAGGATCCCTTTTTAAAAAAAACAGGGGCGCCTGGGTGGCTCAGCTGGTTGAGCGTCTGACTTCGGCTCAAGTCATGATCTTACGGTTTGTGAGTTCAAGCCCTACATCGGGCTCTGTGCTGACAGCTTGGTGCCTGGAGCCTTCTCGGGATTCTGTGTCTCCTCTCTCTGCCTCTCCCCTGCTTGCACTCTGTCTTTCTCTCAAGAATAAATAAACCTTAAAAATTTTTTTTAAAAAATAAAAAAATAAATTAAAAAAATGTTAGAAACCTAAGGTAAAATGGTGTAATTTTAAGAAGAAATATGCAAAGTAAACTGAACACTTTAAAACCTATGCATTTTAAAATTAAAACAAGATTAAAAACTAAAGTTGGAATATTCTTGTATGTACAGTGCCAAGTGACTTTACCTTTGTTGTTTGTGTTCAGAAACGGTACAAAAATTTTTCATCTTAATATAAGAATGGCATTATATTTAAACTTCCCAAATAGAGAATTCCAAAACCAGAAGCTATTTTAATAATTAAAATTTTCATCACCAAACAGTATTTTTGTTCAGTTGCCTGAAGTTCAGAATTTTTTTCCACCCAGTAAGTGTTTGTGATTTTTTTTCTGTCATGCCAGTTTCAAAGTAGGGATGGGTAACCTAGTAAGGGGGCATTATTGGGATTTCAGGGGATTGGATGAAAACTCTGGCCCTGAAAGGCCCACCTTAGGTATATAACTGCCTGGCTAGCAATCATTTTTATTTCTTGTTCACTTCCTGTTCTGAGCTGTTCATTCAGATGTTTTTTGGAGGTGGAAAGTGGAGGAGTAAGCCTGGACGGCTCCTAAGAGTCTGCTGTACCATGCGGCTGTTTAGGATGTTCCACGACTATGATTTACTACTCTGCGATCCTATTAACCTAGCAGATTGCTCAGTTATTATCTCTCAAGTTCATAGTATGAGAAATACTTGGCTTGCATCTTGCAGAAGGCCATTCATATGATACCACATTATTAAGCTCAAGTTATGGTCACAGGATTCTAGAGTCTCTTTGGTAGCCTTTATTCTATCTGACCTTTCCTTTTTAAACTGGATCAAATGGGAAAATATAGCTGCCTTTTAAGTTTTTAAAATAAGTTTTGATTTTCTATTTCTCAGTGGGTTCTTCTATCCTTTTCTTCTGCTTTATAATCTTTCATTTCTTAATTTGACCTCGTAGGGAATCAAGTACTGTGGCTCAGTGATTTCTTCCAAGTGTTTGTTATCACTTACTATATACTATTTGTGTCTTAATTTTTTGAGATGTGCTATAGCTTTTCTTCTCTTTGACAAGTGTTTCTAGGCTACATAATCAAAATCTGGGTCTTTGGAGTAGATGGAATGATTTCCCGATGTTAAAAATCTGGTATATCAAACATAATAAACATTTTTTGGTCTGTATTTTGTGCTTTTATAAATCTTACATTTTATTATTTTCTTTGCCTAGAATTGATTTCTAAATGTGAGTTACAGTAACCACTCAATTTTAATCATAATTAAAGGAGGCTAAGGATGTCCTAAAGGCTCTTTTTATGGTATAAAATGACAGAGAAACTTCCACTAATGTGTGGAAGTAATTTAAGTTAGGCTTTTCTTCACATCTCATAAACAAATGGTGAGAGGACTCAAAGACATAAAAATATCCTTGATAGTAGATAAAGGAGTAATATAGCTGTATCTATGTGGACATGTTATGTTGACATTATTAAAGCCAATTTATAGTCAGTCTGAAAAATTGAGGTATATTTCTCTTGAACTATGTGTATTGGTTCTATCAAGTATCCCAGGAAATAGAGTTTTGTCATTTTGATTCCAGATTGTATATAGCCTTTTGATCCTGTGCTTTGCTCTTTAATAATGGATAGTTATTGAGTAAAAATTGATGATTAAATATTGACATTTTTTATATGCAAAATTGTACCTCAGAAAATACTTTTGACAGAAATAAGTCACAAAAAAAAACATTTGTAATGTCAGTGCTAATAATGGGTAGAATTAGATTTAGGAGGAAAGCTGTAAATGCATAAAATGTTCATTAAAATGATTGAATTAGGGGCACCTGGGTGGCTTAGTCACTTGAGCATCTGACTCTTGTTTTTGGCTAGGGTCATGATCCCAGGATTGTGGGATCAAGCCTCATGGCGGCCTCTGTGCTGAACATGGAGACTGCTTAAGACTCTCTCTCTCTCCCTCTCTCACTGCCCCCTCAATCTCTTAAATAAAAAAAAAATTAAAAAAAAATTTTTTTAATGTTTGAGAGAGACAGAATGTGAGCGGGGAAGATGTAGAGAGAAAGAGAAGAGACACAGAATCTGAAGCAGGTTTCAGGCTCTGAGCTGTCAGCACGAAGCCCGACGCGGGGCCCAAACTCACAACTGAGATCATGACCAGAGCTGAAGTCACAGACGCTTAACCAACTGAGTCACCCGGGCTCCTCTAAAAAAATTTTTTTTAAATGATTGAATCAATTAATTTAGTTAAGCTGATTAAAACAATATTTAGTAATTTGAAAAAGAAGTGGAAATAAATTACATATATAAAAAATTAAGCTAATTTTTTTGATCAAATTGCTTGCTCCAGAAAATAATTTCTCAATGAAAATTCATCAATGTTGGTTATATTCCTAAATGTAGAATTAAAATGACTGTGGAGATCACAGGAAAGTCTCTATTTTCAGTACCCTGACAAAAAGCTATTGATTTGGATTTATAAATGAAATCTCAAAAAAAATTCTGATCAAAATGGTATGATGCCTTTGTCTGAGATTATAAGCCAAATTTATGTGTTTAGTTTTGCTAGTTATTAAAAGGATCCTTTATAACCAAACATTTGTTGTGTGTCCTAGGTATGTTTCTATAAAACCTGATGATCGAAAATTGGCCAATGGAACTAACGTCCTCGGCTTACTAATCGACACTTTATTAATGGAAGGCTTCCATCTAGTCAGTGCTAGAACATTATCTTCTGAAGACAAAACTGAATGCTATAGCTTTGAAAGGATAAAAAGGCCTGAAACTTTCACCATGAACAAAACACTGAAACCAGAGACTACCATCATATCAGAGCAATCTCAGAAAAAAAAGTGAGATTCTCTATTCTCTTTTAGAGTGAAGAGAATTGCCATTTTCTTGTTTGGAAATTCTGTATTTATGGCATATATGTTAGTCAAATATGTACTCCACTTAACTTGTGGCCTTGTCTCCTAGCATGCCTTCTCTGGCAACCATACCTCAATCGTGTTTAGGCCATACTAACTGCTTGCTCTCTAAGTAACAACATGCACTTGGTCCTTTGGCACATGTTTCTTCTACCTTCAATGTCTCTTTCCCTTTCTTTTCTTCATGAACACTTACACAGCTTTCAAGAGTGCATTCTGGAATCAGAATGCTTGATTTCTAATCCCAACTCAATCAATTACTAGCTATACAATTTGGGCAAGTTATTTAAGTTGTCTGTGCCTCAACTTCTTTATCACATGGGGATAATATATCTCCCTTGTAGGATATGTGAAAATAAAAGGAAATAACGTATTCAACACATCTCCTGGTACCTGGTGGGCACCAAGTCACTGTTGGTGATGGTGATGGTGAAGGTGAAGAAGAAGAAGAAGAAGAAGAAGAAGAAGAAGAAGAAGAAGAAGAAGGAAGAGGAGGAGGAAGAAGGGAGGGAGGAGGCAGGAGAAGATGATTGGTGGCCCACTTTCAATTGTACCTCTTCTCTGTGGCCTTGTTTCCCTCCTTTCCCAGGCATATTGATCAGTCTTTTCCTCTGTATAGACTTCTATGCCATCATAAAACCCAATTTTTTTTCCACTTGAATGTGAGCTCAATCACTCAACAATTTTAACACTACTATGTGTAAAGCACTGACAAACATATGGTGAGAGGAATAATAACTTTGCTATTAATTAACACCTACATTTGGTGAAAAGCTTCTGAAAACCTCTACTAACATTTAAAATACACATATACTTTGGTTTGGTGATTCCTTTTGTAGGAATTCCTCATTTATATGTGTCATTTTGCACACTAGGATAAACATCTAGAAGAGGAAACATTAAATCAAAGAGTATCAAGCACACAGTAGGGTTAAAACCTGCCTGGAAGCAGTTAAGTATCATTTTAAAAAGTACAATTAATTCATTCAAAAACATATATTAAACATTTGTTAGACACCATACTAAGTTATTAAGATTAAAAAATGAGTAAGACAAAAATCCTTATTCTCAGCTCACATTCAAGGGAGAAAGGACATCATGGTAACAGCAAAAGCTGAGAAATAAACTCAAAGCTGATCAACAGGGGATGGGTAAATTATGGTTCATACAGTGAAATACTATGTAGTCCTTAAGGATGGGGCAAGAGTTTATAAACTAGGGAAAGAATGTCAAATATTTCTAAGTGGAAAAAAAGCAAGGTGTAGAACAACATATAAAGTGTGAAAATACTTCCACTATATATATAGATATAGATATATCTATAAATCTATAGATCGATCTATAGATCTATAGATATATCTATATCTATATATATAGATATCTATATATATAGTGATATATCTATAGATATATAGATATATATATCACTATATATATCTATATCTATATATATCTATATCTATATATCTATATATCTATATATCTATCTATATATATATATCTCCATATCCATTGTGGAAACATACTCATTTTCTTATACATGCATGGAATTTTTTTTTTTTTAATTTTTTTTTTTCAACGTTTTTTATTTATTTTTGGGACAGAGAGAGACAGAGCATGAACGGGGGAGGGGCAGAGAGAGAGGGAGCCACAGAATCGGAAACAGGCTCCAGGCTCCGAGCCATCAGCCCAGAGCCTGACGCGGGGCTCGAACTCACAGACCGCGAGATCATGACCTGGCTGAAGTCGGACGCGTAACCGACTGCGCCACCCAGGCGCCCCATGCATGGAATTTTCAACAAAGATATGGGTGTTAGATGAGTGTTAGGGGGACTATTATGGCAAAGTATGGCTTATTATCTTACACTGATACAAATGTTACTTTACCACCTTTCCTGTGAAGGCCCTCCACTTAGTAAAGAGTTGGCATCCAGAAACTTCTAGTAATTACAAATTTGTGGACTAGGTTGTAGGGAAGAAATACATATTTTTAAAATTTTCTAACAGTACTTCAAAGGTTATGTATAATGTAGAAGTGCAAAATACTTCAAGATTAGTAATGTCAAGGTTAGTATTTGAAAGTAATGACCCAAATAAGAGAAAAAGCCCTATGAATAAGTGTTTTGTTTTTGGTGGCAGTTATCCCCTCTTTTCTGCAGAAAAGCCAATTTAGTTGTTTTAGCATATCAACTTAATTTTCGGGATGATGTGTTTGCTTCCCTTGCTACTATCATATTCTAGGACACAATATTTCTATTCTGCTAAGTTTTTGACATTTATGTGATTTAACTTGTTGGATATAGCTGACATGGTTATATATGCAACACTGCTCAACACTGCTTTGTTGATAAGATTATTAAAAACTGATAACTGGTTAAAAACATTAAAACAAAAAATATTGTAACAGGTTGGCAAATAGTAAGACAGGAAATGTTAAAACTACTGTTTAATATGTTCTTAGTCATTCATATTTGCAGGAAACTACTTTGAATTGAGAAATAAAATGTGCTAATAGAAACATATTACCAATGGAGATATATATGACATTCGTTCCTTCATTCATTCATTCAATAAATCTTTAGTGACATCTACTGTGTGCCAAATACTATTTTAGACATTGGAGATACTGCAGAGAACAAATAATGCCTTCCCTCCTAGAACTTTTTACAAAAACAATTCATAATATTGACAGATGGTTTAATTAGAAAGACAAGCTTTTTATTAAATAGTTTCTCAAAAGTTATGAGTTCACGATGCAGAGGTTTGTGGAAGGAGAAAGATTACCACAATTAAAAAAATATATATTATTAAGGAAAGTGTAGTTTCAGAGTAGACGGAGTTTCTTATTTTAGTAAATACTTTAGAGATTATCTCATCTGGAGATGTATCTGTCAAGATCATCTCAGTAAGCCTCTCGTATTCACTCTAAAATAGAGTGGGACAACTCTATCAAGTTGTCAAGACATGCAAAACATTGAGTCTTGTTTCAGAAAGGGGGACAAGGCAACTGTAGTTTGAAGAAAACAGGGATATATTAGATGCAATGCAAATTAAAAACTCTTGCCTGCTTTAGAAAAAAAAAAGCTTTAACATTTTCATATGGGTACACCACTTAACTCTTCTGGACTGAATGGATTTGTCAGTTTTATTTAAAAAAATTTTTTTAATGTTTATTTATTTTGAGAGAGCACGAGTGGGGGAGGGGCAGAGAGAGAAGGGGACAGAGGATCTAAAGCAGGCTCTGTGTTGACAGCAGAGGGCCTGATATAGGGCTTGAGCTCACACACCGTTAAGATCATGACCTGAGCCAAAGTCAGCTGCTCAACCAACTGAGCCACCCAGGCCATTTTAAATTATGAGAAAATAATGGCAGAAGCTGGTCTTGGCCAACCATGCTGAAAACCTTGTTCTATTAAATCATATACACCTATCAATCCATCTCATATATACAAAGATGAATCATCACAATGACACATTAAGGTCTGTCATTCTTTTTTTTTAATGTTTATTTTTTATTTTTGAGAAGGTGGGGAGGGGCAGAGAGAGAGGGACACACAGAAATCGAATAGGCTCTGGGGGCTCGAACGCAGGGCTTGAACTCACAAACGGGGAGATCGTGACTTGAGCTGAAGTTGAATGCTTAATCAACTGAGCCATCCAGGTGCCTCAAGGTCTGTCATTCTTAATGACTTGCGCCTTCCCTGTTCTCCCGATTCTGTTATGTGTGTTTTATTTTTCCACCCACAGTTTCATTTCTGACAAGGCACTAAAGACCTTATTCTTGAAACTCAGTAATTTGCCTTATAAGTGATTGGAAGTTGTCCCTAAAAAAATTTTCTGAAGAGTAAAATGTTGAATTTTACTCTTGAATTTAATATACAAGTCATAACTATAAAGAGTTCTTAGGCATGGTAAAATTGGAATTGATTTGGGCTGCTTTGAAAATATATCTGAAATCAGGAGCCCCAAATAACATAAAATGGTCATGGGAAAGGAGCTAGAGAAATAATATATGGTTTAGGGAATCATAAGCTATTTCTAATTTGTCTTCTATATTGTTTACATCTGACAAACTTCAGTTTTGCTTTATAAGTTTTTGTACTGGTTCTCTATCACAAATAATAGAAATAGTCACATCACCAGAAACCTTGTTGGGATGACAAAATATTTATTAGAGCACTCCAAATCTCCCATATTCTACTGTTATTTTTCCTCTGTGCAGGGGAAGTTGACTCTGTTAACAGTAAGTTTAGCAATGCAGAAGAGCCACTATGAGGAAATTTTTAAAAATAAATTTAGGACATTTTGTTACTTAGAGAGAGCCAAAGAACTCATGGAAGAGAACAATGTGACATCAAACTTAGTATTTCAAACAAAGTTCAAGAAATAAAGAGTTAATGTGAAAACATATTACTAAAATACTTAGATTTCTGGAATACCAATGACCTAGTAAAAGCCATCATTACTTACCAGCTTTGCCACAGAACTGCACTTCAAGAATTATTAGGCCTTCCAGGCACCTGGGTGGCTCAGTTGGTTTAAGCATCCAATTCTTGATTTCGGCCCAGGTCATGATCTCACGGTTTGTGAGTTTGAGCCCCACATCAGCCCAGAGCCTGCTTGGGATTCTCTCTCTCCCTTTCTCTCTGCCCCTCCCAGGCTCATGCTTGTGCTCTCTGTCTCAAAATAAATAAATAAACTTAAAAAAAAAAGGATTATAAGGCCTATCAGACCTATTAGAGATGAAAATTTATGTAAAAATTTCACAAAAAATTCATTATATCATAATTATTAAGCTTAGAAAATAAAATGCCTTAATATTTATCTAAACTATGAGATCCAACTACAAAAATCTTTTAAAGGATAAAAAGTTAACACCTTACATGGCACAGAATAAAAGAGCAACAAACATTCAGCAAAATAAATAGGACTTTGCTTCCCAAACTAAAATGTGCTTAAGACATGTCTAATTATACAAACTTCTAGGTAGGCAGCATTCTGCACCTTCAAATTTCACACCAGCACCTCAAATCCAGAATCATTGTTTTAAAGTGGCTTTTTACTCTTATCAGTGGAGTAGAACATACCCCAAAACAAGTGTTTCTATTTCATGTTACTATCCATTATTTCTCACTCTGGTAAGCATCTGAATTTCTTTGGGTTCCCAACTTGGAAGCCAAATAGGAGAGATTTGTCTTGGTCTCCTTGTAATAAGAGACCCCAAGAAAGTCAGGCTGCAAATGTCTGAGCTTCCATGAAATCTTTTAAGATGAGGAATGGGATTGTGTTTAATACTGATCTTTATATTCCCCGATAGTACTGGATGTCTAATGGTCTCAACTGAACTGAACTGAAAAATTTAGAACACTATAGTCTCGGTGAATAGGCACTTGGATAAACAAGAATTATAGTAGATCAGAGATGGATGATACTTTATGTACAGAGTCTGAAAGAAGTGATTTAAGCTAAAGACTACAGAAAAAAAAATCCCATGGTATTTTTCCATTAGAAGTTTACTTGGGTAATCACATACCAAGTGTGACGAAAATATTAGATGCCTATAGGAATACTAACTAGTTGAAAGTTACAGAAAATTACACATTTAATCAGAGTAAAATAGCCCAGCCAAAGTTGGAATATAGTATATAATTTGCTAATAAAAATGCAATGCTACAAGAATGCTTAGTAATTAAATAAAGGTTAAGGGAATACAAATTCAGAATGAACTTTACATGACTATAACTGATATTAAATCTTGACTTACCTCCACAATTTAGGAGTCATAAAAAGATAGAAGTTATCAGACCAGGCATATAAGTCAGATGTAACTAGGACAGAAATACAGAAAAAAATGTTAGCAGTTCTGGATAACCTGATTTGAAGTCATAGGTTCACTGAACTTGGCTTAATCAAACAGTTTAAGGATTGAGTATGGTCCAAAAGATGTGGTATATCCAGAAGATATATTACTGAGTGTTTTAAATGCTATTTTGGAAGCACAGATTGACATTTTAGGTTTCCTTACATATCATTAAAATGGAATAGTATATTAAAATAACAATTCAAGGTGTAGAATGATATGGGATTTCTGTCTGATGAAGGTGGCAGTTTTCCACAGCAAGTAGTGACCAGGTAAATAGAGCAAGATACTTTGACATTCTAAATAGGAATCCTACAAAACAAGGTTTAGCTCCTAGAAAACCAAAATATTTGCTTTCAATGAAATTCTGGCCCTGCCCCTTTGGTCACTGTTTAAATTCCTGGCTAAAATTTATTGAATCCCTGTTTGAATTTTTTGGGCTAACACTTTTTTCTCAGAAGCAAGCCTAATTTAGGGTGAGAAGGAGAAAGTCACAGCTTCTTAGAACCTTCATTTCTGCTTAACAGTGTTTCTCCATCAAACACAAGTATTCATATAAGGAATCTCAATTATCTAAACCTATTTTTTACCATCTTCTGGAATCTCTTGTTATATCTCCTTTGAAATGCCACAGTTGTACATTTGGAAGATTTGGCTTCCTGGTTTTCAAATTTTTGTTTATTATTACAGCTCTTCAGCCAGAATGCCAGGTCTTTGTGCTGTACTGTTTCTTGAAACTGGAGACCAGCACATTTCCCACAATTCAATTACCTGCCTTTCCATTTGAGAAATTAAAGCCATGTCAATTTTATAAAGTTTTAACTGGTTGAATCATGTGAACTTTAAGTTCTCAATTTCATTCCCTCAATCTAATATGGGGAAAGGTCTTTGTTTTATTAATAGACACGAAGATAAGTTCAAGAATATTAACACATATTAGTCATTGACTCTCACAACTAATATAAGTATAGGGATTTTCTTACAGGTGTAAGCTTGAGACATGACATTCTGAGGAAAATAGTTTTTTATTTTGGAAATGTTTATTTAAGATTATATACCTAATTAATTTATATAAATTTATGTTACACATTTTTTTTTAATTTTATTTTATTTAAAAAAAATTTTTTTTTCAACGTTTTTTATTTATTTTTGGGACAGAGAGAGACAGAGCATGAACGGGGGAGGGGCAGAGAGAGAGGGAGCCACAGAATCGGAAACAGGCTCCAGGCTCCGAGCCATCAGCCCAGAGCCTGACGCGGGGCTCGAACTCACGGACCGTGAGATCGTGACCTGGCTGAAGTCGGACGCTCAACTGACTGCGCCACCCAGGCGCCCCTACATATTTGTTTTTAAAGGAAAGTCTATTGTCCTTAATAGTTTTTGTTAGCTTGTCTATTCTTATCAGCTTTATGAGGATAACTGACATTTTTACCTCTCTAGCCTTTTACAGAGAATTCTCCTTCTGTATATTCAGTGATCTTTAAAGGATTTCAAATGGAATGCCTAGATTTCTTAAATGCAATATTACAAAAATAGGATACAACATCTTTCTCACACTAGCTTCTCTTAACCATCCTCTTGCAGTGATATCACTGTTTCCTTCCAGTACAGAAAATATATAATTTTGACAACTCCCTTTTTATCCAACTCATCATGATGTTCTACGATTTTTTTTTTTTAAATATCTTCAATTTATTATTTCATCTCCATTCTCAATGCCATTATTTTGTTCAGGTTTTCTTTACTCCTAGATTACTACAATGGTCACATGCGCAGTTTCTTTTTCACCATACTTTGTATCTTAGAATCCTTCTCTATACAGCCTGCTATGCCGCACCCCCCCCCACCCCAGTCTGTCTGTCTGTCTGTCTGTCTGTCTGTCTGTCTATCTATCTATCTATCTATGGTATTGCTAGATTTAATTTCCAAAAATTCTATTACTTTGTCAACTTCCGTTATTTTGTTTCAAGAGGCCATATGGCCTCCCTATTCCATGCTATATCAAGACTAAAGTTCTCCAGGGCACCTGGGTGGCTCAGTCAGTTAAACATCCGACTTCAGTTCAGGTCATGATCTCATGGCTGGTGAGTTTGAGCCCCATGCTGGGCTCTGTGCTGACAGCTCAGAGCCTGGAGCCTGCTGCAGATTCTGTGTCTCCCTCTCTCTGTGCCTCTCCCCAGCTTGTGCTCTGTCATCTCTCTTTCTCTCAAAAGATAAACATTGAAAAAAAAAAAAAAGACTTAAGTTCTCAAGCTTGTTTTCCAGGCAAACCCCAATTACTTAGTTTTAACCCAGTTATCCAAATTCATGTAACCTTTGCCTCAGGTCTTAGAGCAAAGGTCCCAAGTTTACTTTGTGGGGAATACTGTATTTTATTTTGCCTTAAATTCTCACCCACAAGCCAGGAAAGTCCACTGTTTAACAGTTCAGTGCATCTTAATTTACAGCATACAGGCCACAAATTACAAAATGAAGACCTTTTTTTATTGAGTCAGCAGAGACAACTAATTCCCCTGTAATTCCCCAAAATTACTTACAGTTTTGTGATGAGAGGATCATCTCGTGTGGCATTTATTGCCCTTTATTAGAGTGAGCTGTTGTCAGGCAGTCTGCTCTACATGGACAATGTCTGTTTTCTGCTTCCATTCTCAGTCCTTTCTCCACATGATCCAGGTACAGATGGAAGAGTCAGTTCTCACCTTTTGGAGGGGACGTAGTAGTGCTATCAAAATACATGCCTAGAAAACAGGTCATAAAGAAAATCATTACAAAGGGGAAACTGCTTTGCCCTATAAACCATTATTTAATTGCTGGCTGAAATCCTGATTTTTGGTTAAATGTAAAATATAACAAGTCAACCACCCTCAAAGCCAACCAAACCCAATAGTAACAACAGATGTTTTAAAAAATGTAATTTATATACAGGTTCTGAAAAACAAACATAAATGTCATATAGATTTTATATAAAAGCTCTAAGGGTACATAAAATAAATCCTTATGACTTAAATGTCCTAGCAGAAAACAAATGCTACATATTTGTGTCACAATTTTGTCTTCTTAGATTTCTAAAAGCTTTCTCTGGGGTGCCTGGCTGGCTCAGTCGGTAGAGCATGTGACTCTTGATCTTGGGGTCTCAGTTCAAGCTGCACAATGGGTGTAGAGCTTACTTTTAAAAAAAAAAACTTTCTTTGGTGTGACTTGCATAGTCTCTTATACAATAGTCCAAGAAAATTTGTTAGAAAACCAATTTCATTCAACAAGGTAGCTCCAGTAAGCAGAGGGATTCAGAAGCATACCATTAACTTTATTAAAAATCTTATTTATTCATTTTGAGACGGAGGGAGCAGGGAAGGGGGGAGAGAGAGAGAGAGAGAGAGAGAGAGAGAGAGAGAGAGAGAGAGGAAATCCCAAGTAGGCTCTGAAGTGTCAGCGTGGAGCCTGATGTGGGTCTCAAACCCACGAAATGCGAGATTATGACCTGAGTGGAAACGAAGAGTCAGATACTTAACCGACTGAGCCACCCAGGTGCCCCAGTAGCATACCATTAACTTTAGAGATGTATAAAGAACTTCAACAGTGCTCAGTACATTTGTTTTTTATGATTACGGTAATGGTGTTTCTTAAAAAGTATTTTTTAACGTAAGTACTTTTCATTCTATCATCTTCCATCTCCTCAGATGGAAGGTTGACAAAAAATAGTTAAATTATACTTCATTGAAAAGCTTAGGATTATCAGTTGGATTACTCATGGCCCTCCCAAAGGGATATTGAAATTTCACAGACCTTCTAACTGTTCACAAACCTACCCACAGGTTTTGACTTAAAAAAATTTTTTTTTAATGTTTATTTTATTTTTGAGAGAGAGAGAGAGAGAGACTGAGCATGAGTAGGGGAGAGGCAGAGAGAGAGACACACACAGAATCCGAAGCAGGTTCCAGGTTCCAAGCCATCAGCAAAGAGCCAGACGCAGGGCTCGAACTCAAGAACTGTGAGATCACGACCTAGGCTGAAGTCGGACGCCCAACCAACTGAGCCACCCAGGCACCCCTGAAATTTTTTTTAAAGGACATTTTAAGATAAATAAGACTTGAGACATGAATGTTAATAGGTAGTAGAGAATCAAAGAAGCCCTATAAAAGTAGTAAAAGTGGAAAAATTCTTAAATTACCAGAAAAGACCCCGGGCATTTCTGTATTTATCTAGCTGGTATTCAGCCTTTCCAGAAAACATTTATCATAAAGGTATTATTGATTTTCAGCAATTAATTACCATTTAATTGCTAAGCACCCACTCTGTTAAGCTTGCAGAGTATATAATAAAGAGTAAGATAATCCCTGTCCATAAGGCAGGGTACATTAATTGTTCTAAGCCATGTATATGAGCTCAAAAGAGAGAATTTCTGGGTGAGAAGGAAAAATGAACTGGTAAAATTTAATGCAAGAGGTAGATAGCCTAGGAGGATTTAGACAGGTGAAGATGAGGGAAAGGATATTCTAAGAGTAAATAACTTGAGCTAAGACTTAGATGCAAATTAGAGAGGGGTTTGGAAAAGGAGTATTTCTATTTGGCATAACAACATTACTTTGGTATTAATTCACCATCATTCCCATAGTGTTAAGATCAATGTTATGGAGAACAAAAAATATGCCTGATAGAATTTTGGCTATGCAACCCTTTCCTCTCAAGATTTCTCACTTGAGGGGTGCCTGTGTGGCTCAATTAATTAAGCATCCAACTCTTGGTTTCAGCTCAGGTCGTGATCTCACAGTTTGTGAGTAGGAGTGCCTGGTTGGGCTTGGCACTGACAGTGTGGAGCCTGCTTGGGATTTTCTGTCTCCCTCTCTCTGCCTCTCCCCTGCTCACACTCTCTCTCAAAATACATTTTTTTTTAAAAAGTGTCAAGTCTGAGCAAGTACAGCAACTGTTATGTGCTATTAAGTAAACAATGTTAGGTTCAGTGTTGAGAACTTCATATACAAAATTCAATTCCGATAAAAACATAAAAACACAAATTATTAAAAAAAGATTTCTCACTTGATTTGCTGAGCTAAAATCCATAGGTTCCCTAATATTTAGGGTAATAAACTTGTCTGATATAATCCTAGATTTCCTTCCCTTTTTTTTTTTTCTTCAACTGTTTTTTGGCTCTCAAAAGGGTTGCAGGCAATCCAAATCCTCGTTTTCTTCTATTAGAAATTAGGGCCCCTTAAGCAAAGCAAAGCAATCTCAAATACGGTTACATTCATTTCCCTATTGCTCTATTTTCAATCTAGTGTATCTGTTTTACTCCTTCCAACTTGATACTTTGATTCATGTTTCCTGTACTTGAAAGCCTCCAATATCTTCATTTCCAAGAATTAAACTTTTTTTTTTTTTTTTTAACATTTATATATTTTTGAGACAGAGAGAGAGCATGAACGGGGGAGGGGCAGAGAGAGAGGGAGACACAGAATCGGAAGCAGGCTCCAGGCTCCGAGCCATCGGCCCAGAGCCCGACGTGGGGCTCGAACTCACGGACCATGAGATCGTGACCTGAGCTGAAGTCGGACGCTTAACCGACTGAGCCACCCAGGCGCCCCCATTTCCAAGAATTAATTCTACCTATTCTTCTTTAAGCCCAGCTCACCTTCCACCTCCCCTAAGAAGTCTTTTTTGGTGAGTCTAAGTCTACATTTTCTTTGATCTTCTACTAAACTTCAAGTCCACAAGGCAAAATTTACTCTCCACTATTTTCTAGTTGTTTCTTGTATGTTAGTATATTTCTATTATGGCTAAAAGTTCTTTGCTGACAGTGACCATCTTTTTGGACTATAGTAAGTACTAGACATAGAATAGGCCCTTAAAGCTCACTTGAAAAATGCAAAGAAAACTTAAAAAAAATTTTTTTAAGTAAACTGTATGCCACACATGGGGTTTGAACTCATGACTCTGAGGCCAACATTTGCATGCTGTATTGACTGAGCCAGCCAGGCATCCCAAATTGTGAAAGAATTTTAAAGTAGTTTTTTAATAACCATCTTTGATGACATAAAATGATATTCACTCTTGTTATAGAATTTGAGGCCTCAAATTACAACCAACTCAGATTTTCACACCGTTCAAAATAAATTTGCATTATGAATAAACTGTCCTACTCTATCACATGTACATAACATAACCATGATGAAAACCAGTGGCCATTTGTGATAATCCAATTCCTTCTGATCCAATTTCTACAAGTAACTGGCCTTGTTTACAACCAACAGATTATAACTGAGCGTTTTGTAACTCAAATTCTTTAGAGTGTACATCTTTAAGTGTATTATCAAATCATGAATACACTAATGCTCAGCTTGAAATAAAGCGAAACTTTGCTTAAAGGCAATTGGAATTCTTCAAATCAAATCCTTAATCTGAATGAGTCTCTTGTGCTCTACCTCAAGAAAAAAATTATAATCAAATACTCTTTGGGTTATATGAAACACATTGAACACAATTCTTAAAATTTCTATACCTATAATTACATATTACTTTATACTACTTGATAGTAAGATTCCTTACTCATAAAGTTTGGTGATATTCAGCATGCTTTGAGACATGACAATATACTGACATACTGTAATTTTTAGGTTTTAGAAAATACTCAAAAGTTTAGGATTACTATAAACTTCAGTTAACTAAATCATCTAGTACTCCATACTGTTCCATTAATTCAATTAAATGCTTTATGTGATAAACTTAAAAAAATTATTTTTTTTTATGTGTGTGGGGGGACAGATAGGGGCAGAGAGAGACAATTCCAAGAAAGCTCTGTGCTGTCAGTGCAGAGCCTAACATGGGGCTCTACCTCATGACTGTGAGATCAGGACTTGAGCCGAAGTCAACCTGGATGCTTAACCGACTGAGCTGCCTAGGGATCCCCCAAATTTGATTTTTTTCCGAAATT
This sequence comes from Neofelis nebulosa, assembly GCF_028018385.1. NCBI lineage: Eukaryota > Metazoa > Chordata > Mammalia > Carnivora > Felidae > Neofelis > Neofelis nebulosa. The sequence continues at coordinate 222,554,740 of NC_080782.1, forward strand.
TTATTATTTTAAATTTACAAGTGTTTCTCCTTCTCTAGGTTCCAGGTTTTTTTTTTGTTTTTTTCCTCTCTCTCTTGTTTTGACTGTGTCTCTTACAGACAAGGTGTTGGTCTGACAAAGGGTAGGAAAAATAAATCTTTTTGTCTATAATGGCAAAGTTAAACATGTAATTTCCAAAATTCTAAGGTGATATTAAAGTCTCCCATAAATCTACAAGATTATTTAACTTTTTCCTTTGCTTTTGTAATATGTCAGTATAAAGAATTATTTGCAGGGTGCCTGGGTGGCTCAGTCAGGTAAGCCTCTGACTTCGGCTCAGGTCATGATCTTGTGGTTCGTGAGTTCAAGTGCCCCATTGGGCTCTCTGCTGTCAGTGCAGAGCCAGCTTCAGACCCTCTGTCTTTCTCTCTCTGCCCCTCCTCCGCTCACATGCACTCTCTCTCTCAAAAATAAATAAATAAGCATTTTAAAAAAAGAAGTATTTGCAAAATGGATATATTGGAGGCTGACTTTGTTTAGGCTTTTAAAAATTTGGGAGAAGACAGAGACAAATTCAATCTTTTAAATTTTAAACTGAGGTTTGGAGAGAGATAGCAACTTGCTTAAGGTCACACAACTAATCGCAGAGCCAATTTTAAGTATTTGAGTATCACCACACTTAACTTCTCTAAGTACAGTTTAAGCTTCTGTTTACATTGTCATTCCTCTGGCAAAGTAACAACCTACCTAAACACTTCTTTAGCCTAATGTTCACAAATATGAATTTATTATACTGCATTATAACCTTTTGTTCTCCTTCATTTCATGGTCATCTAAACCAGTGAGAAACCGTTAGCTTCTTTCACATGCTCAACTGGTATCTTAATAAAATGGCATCTTGGGGCGCCTGGGTGGCTCAGTTGGTTAAGCATCTGACTTCAGCTCAGGTCATGATCTCACAGTCCAAGAGTTCGAGTCCTGAGTAGGACTCTGCGCCAACAGCTTGGAGCCTTGAGCCTGCTTCAGATTGTGTCTCCCTCCCTCTGCCTCTCCCCTGCTCACACTCTGTTTTTCTATCTCAAAAAAAGAAAAAAAGGAGGCATCTTGATGACAGTGAAGAGAATGGTATCTGAGGCAAGTACCTTGAACAAAGTGACTTGTTGGATGAATGAATAGCCGTACACACATTACTGAATGAGAATGAAGTGATGGAAGTTTCATTGTTTGAGACCTTAAAAGGACAAAACCACAGAAAATAATTTACAGATTTGTGCGTCTAGAATCATCAAATTAATCTAATGAACATTTTTACTTCTAATTTGTATTACCTGATTTTCTGCGTTATTCCTAATTTTGTATGAATTCTTTTTTAAAAGTTTGAGAGACAGCGAGTGAGTGAGCAAGCATGTGTTCAAGATGCAAAGCAGGGGAGGGACAGAAAGAGAGGGAGAGAGAGAATCCCAAGCAGGCTCCTTGCTGCCAGCCCTGGACCAACATAGAGCTCAATCCCATGAACTGTGAGAGTAAGACCCAAGCCGAAATCAAGAGTCAGATGCTCAGTCGAGTCACCCAGACACCCCTGAATTCTTGAGTGAATACTAAGTTATTTATTTAGGGATGCTTATATTATTTTCCATAGAAGCAAGTAACAGAACCAAAAGCATAGTCTAAAAAAATTAAGCTAAAATATTAATTTTACTATTTCTATGAGAAATTTCATCTTTTCAATTATGAGAAATTACACACAAAAATACTGACTACTAAAAGTAAACATGTTGGAAACAAAGAGAAAGTTCTAAATTTATGAGATTATTTGCTGGTAACAGAATCCTAAAAATCTGACTTACCTTTTAAAACCCCCATGTTAAATAAATCAGATTTATTCATTCAACTTTAATTTAAATGCTTACTATCTACCATGTGAAATACGTTTTAATGTCCTTACATGTGTAAGGAAACTGTATTACTTGAAATAACATCAGATATCATAAATTGTAGAACTATACATTCCACACATTAATAAATTAAAACTATGAAAATGTAAACAGCACAATTTCACATAAAAAGATTATATTGACAGGAAACAGGATAAAAAGTAAACTTAGAAAAAGTAATTTCCAACCACTTTAGACTTCTCCATGGCTAATAATTACAGTAGTCCCCCTTATCATTGGTTTCACTTCCCATGGTTTCAGTTACTGCTGTCAACCACAGTCTGGAAGCAGATGACTCCCTTCTGATGAATAGTCAGAAGGTCTACAGTAGCCTACTGCTACGTCACAATGCCTACGTCATTTACTCCATTTAATCTCATGACACAGCAACGTTATCATCTCATACCATCACAAGAAAGTTGAGTACAAGGTATTTTGAGAGAGCACGTTCACATAACTTTTATAATAGTATATTGTTATAATAGTTCCATTTTATTATTAGCTATTGTAAATCTCTTACTGTGCTTCATTTACAAATTAAACTTTACCATGGGCATATATGTATAGGAAGAACACAGTATATACAGGGTTCAGTACCACCTGCAGTTTCAGGCATCCAGTGGGGATCTTGGAACATATCCCTCACAGATAAGGGGGGGGGAGGACTATTGTATGGATACATTTTGAAGATGAGGTTCTTACGCTTCCTTTCACAGGTCTCTGGTAATTCTATTGAGCAATTATCTACCTCAAGCTGTTAACACTGTCATGTCTTGATATCAGAACCCTATTGTAATGCAATGGTATCTCAGGCTTTTTCTTGTCTAAAAATGAGGATATGGAGTATTCTATGGCAGTGAGCAGTTAATTTTAGAAAAGTTATTAAAAATAAAAGGCAATTTTCAGGTGCCAGGGTGGCTCAGTTGGTTAAGTAACTGACTCATTTTGACCCAGGTCAGGATCTCACGGTTCACGAGATTGAGCCTTGCATTGGGCTCTGTACTGACAGTGAGGAGCCTGCTTGGGATTCTGTCTCCCTCTGCCCCTACCCAACTTGTGCTCTCTCTCTCAAAAAATAAATCAATAATTAAAAGAAAATAAAATGAATTTTAGAGTAGCAAATGTGTCAGGTAAATTATCAATCATTTGTTAACTATAAAACACCCAAATATTTGACAAGGTAAGGTTATGTCTAGTTGGGAGGACTTAACTACAAAGAGCAACAGAGGCTACCATGTGAAATCTATCCAAGAGGCTACATACAGTAAGCAGGGTATTAAGAGCTTCAGTTAATTTGGGAATATACTTAGGTCCCCCTCCAAAAGTAGAGCCCAGAAGCCAGATTTCCCAATGCAGAGCAAAGCATCTGAATATCCTGGGTTTAGGCAGACAGGATTCAGAGGCTGGATACTGCGGATTTAGGCATGCAGGGTTTGGGAGGTCAGCAAGATCACAAACGGAATGCTAGGTAAAGGAGTCACAACCGGATCAGGGAAAGATGCAAGTGAAAAAAGCATCTATTTCTTGATGAGGTAGAAACAGAAAGTAGTTACAAAGAGCTGCTTTGGTTGGATTCTTACAAGCTTGTATGAATTCATTGGCCTAAGCAAGGTTGACTTGGATTTTAAAGCTGTCTTAAGCAATCAACTATTGGGTCAATCACACGACTGACGAAGTGGGGGAAAAAAGCTGTTAAATAATTTTAATACCTTTTAAAGTACTTAATACTTTTAAAACTCTGAATCTTAAGATAGTAGAAGTTAACTGAAATTCCTGACCTCCATAGTGCTTTCTTGTAAAATTTGAGAACATCTGGGAATGCATTTCAGCCTGCTAGAGACAATTTTTCTTAAGACTTACATCAGATACATTGTCAAAGTTTTTGTCTAGGTTACCTAGGGGATAAAATATGCTGTGTGAAATTCTTTATTCCTAACTAGTACATCATCTCAATGAGAAATGAACACTTACAAAGACTTTCACGTACAAAACTGTATTAACTGGCAAACACTATTTCACTTTTCTAATTTCTCTTTCCTTCTGATCCTTTGGTGAAATTGCGATACTGGTGATCTATAAATAAATTTGACCTGAGCCTGGAGAATTCCACTGTAAAGTTAAGATATAATTTCTGGCTAAATGACTAGTGAGTTGTCTTGGGCAACCATATTAATACTGGTATCAATAGATCATGTAATAAGGAAAAAAAACTTAACATACTACTTAGTGCTGTGGGGTCATCAGCTCTACTTACTACATTAGTCACAAATGAGCTGTTAAGATACAGTCTCTGGGCTTATAGGCCAACAGAAAAGAAGGAAAAAAAAAATCATCACAGTATGATGTAACATAAGCAATAATGAAACTATTGTTAAGGATGATAGTACAGAAAGGGAGTGATCTTCTGTGTATGTGGACAGGCTGAGAGGAGGTTGCCCTTCTGAGGTAATACCTGAGAACATTTCTAAGTGCTGAGTGAGGATTTTTTACACTGCCTGGAATTGATGAGACAGAATGTTTAATACTAATTAAGCCCTGCCAGAAGTTTAATTCCTTAAATTGATATGAACTACTAAGAAAAATGGTATGTCTGATAGCTTAGGGATAGTATCCAAAAAAAGTCACAATTTGTATAGTTTGTCTGCAGTTACAAAAGGTCTATTTTTCTTGGATTTTGATGAGCTTTCAAAGAGACACAGTATGCTTAAGTGGGAGGACAATGATGTTTGATGCTTTAAAAACAATACAACCAAGTATGACCTATTGATTGTGTAGACTTACTCTGGACAGTTGGGGGGGGGGGTGCAGCTTTCTCAATGTCCTCTATCACGTTGCTATCACAATGAAGATGACTCAATTCATATATCTGCATGTACATCCATGGACCATGCAAATAAATATACAGAAGGTCATGGACACATAAACACATCCCATGACAAATGTTACCAAAACACACTTCTAAGAGCAGGTCTCCTTGCGGTAGGACAATAGTACCATCATGGAATATTTGAGAATTTGGTTTGATAGAATACTTCCACATACACACCTATCTTTAAGGTATCAGTATTATTTTTAGCAGTTTTAGGTTTAGTATTTTGTCTCCTCTACCTCTGATTAGTTATAGGACAGAGGTTGTAAATATTAATTACTAACAGCAGATCTGCAGTCAAACCACCCGGGCTTGAATAGTGATTTCACCCTTCCCCCCCCCCCCCCCCCTTATTAGTTATGTGGCATTAGGCATACTATTTCAACTCCATTTCTTTACCTGTATCACAGGGGTAATGATATACTTCCCTCACAAGGAGGTTGAGACTTAAATGGTTTATTACATGTCAGTTTCTAGCAAAAGACAATGTGTTAGCAGTTATTTCTATCACTAAAAGCAGCACCTAAAGCTTGAGTGGTTTCTATATGCACTTAAATCAACCCTAGTAGATATTAAAATACTTTGATTTAGGTCATTTTCACTAAAATTACCAAACAATAAAAAAATTACTGGCTTATCTCCCAGAGGGGCAAATAAACCTAAAAAATGTGCCGCAGCTGATGTTCCATTATTATATTTACTATTATCTCCTATCCATAATCTCGTATCTAACTTGGAAGAGAACCAGAGTGTTTGAAAAAGTACTTAGCTGTAAAAACTAAGAAGCCTGCCTTAAAAGATGTCATAAAAATTATTTTCTTAGCCAAGCCATAATATTGTTTGTCTCAACAATGATTTGGCCTCAAAAGAACTGGCAAAGATACTACAAAATTATTATTTCCTGCACATCTGATGCCAGAATCAACTACACTCCACTGCCAATTCCAGAGTGATATTGATCCTCCCGGGCACACTCCATTTAATAAGTAACTGAGCACCTACTATGTGCCTGGCAAGATAGAAAAAGTTCCAACTGAAGCTGGATTCCCCTATATGTAATTACAGAAAGAATTCCAAGAGTGGTGATTCTAAGCCCAAGCTATTGTCCTGCAGTCTTATGAACATCCAGCACCACAGAATATAAACATCAAAGAATGCTGTACTGACACTATAACTAAAATCTCAAATCAGAACTACAGATTAAAAATTTCTATAGAATGGATTCCTTCCTGTTTATCTAATATTTTCAACCTTACTCTCCTGTTAAGTCTTAGGAGGAAAATGAAAAGTTAATGATCCATTTCTATTCTGGATTTGTCTAATAGCCTTCAAAAAGTAATCCTTCTTGAAAACAAATGCCAATTTATAAAAGCTTTTAATATTTAAAAATTATGTTCTAACTCCAGTATTTAATGAAAGTAAGTTAACATTTTTATTTCATAGTTCTTGGACAAGTGATATGTTTCTGGAAACCTTGATCTTGAACTTCTTAGAGTACCTTCCTTAGATGCTGCCAGGTCTGTTAAAACAATGATCATTATCAGTAAAAACTGTCCAAAAGCAAAACAAAATCCATGTTTCCCTATGATTTCCTTTAGTCAAAAGTTGTCCTGTTGGCACAAATGGTCTTACATTTTAAAGGCAAGGACTTAAGAAGATGTGTACTCATTTTCTTCATTCCAAACAGTATCTTTAAATCTTACTAACTACCCCAACCCCATTTCATCACTTTTGAGGGTCTTGGCAAAGCAGTCCACTTCCCTAATGCACCCAAAGTCAGCAGAAAGCCCTTGCACATCCCTGAAACTCGATCTCCCCGGTTTTGCCCTCCAGGTGAAAACAAAATGCACAAGCCTCAGATTGTTACTTCTCTTTTTCAAGGAAGCTTGGAAGCTCCTCAATACCTTCAACCATTCCTTGTGAGATCTGAGCACCTCATATTTTTCAATTTTCTGAACGCACTCCAGTTGGTTCACATCCATATTCTACATGTGTCCTGACATGAGTCATACATACCAAGACTTCCAATCAACAATGGTTTGGGGGAACAAGTGTTTATTAGCATGTAATAGGTTAACCTAAATAAATCAATTTTCATGCTAGTTTTGAAATGTGTCCAAAGTTTACCTAAATTCCAAATTAAATAATCCAACTTGGCTATCCAGAAACCAAGGCTACCTAGTATTGTTGGGGGGGGGGGGTAAGTACACAGAAGAAATTCTTTTTTGGGTGAGGGGGTATTTAGTTCCTTAATCAATATGGGAAATACAGTAAAACCATCACAAATTTTCCTGAAGAGTGTGACTATGTAAACTTTCTAAAATGAGTAAGTCATCAATTTTTAAAGGTCCAAATACCTTGAGTTTTAGAGGTAAACACATCTAAGAATTACTAATTTAAAAAACAGTACAATAGCTTATTATCAACCAGAGGCTTTACTTTTGGGTTTTTTTTTTTTTTTTTTTCCCAGAGGATGCAATAAACCACTAAAATGCAGACCCTAGTGGCACAACAGGGTCTGACTTGAAATCTGCACCACAGGCCTGTCCTGGTGACAAATATTCCTCTCCACAGGTAAAGATTTTTAGATTCCCCCCAAATGTATTTTCTTTACCGTATTAGCCAACGTGTTTTCAGGTTCTAAACCTGCTTTTCTAAATTAAACTACCACTGTTCTTAAGAGTTTCAAATTATAAAATATTTGCATGTGAAAAAACCAAGTTGAGACATACCATATTTTGCTTACATTCTAAATGGGTCACAGTAACAGAAAGGTCATACACTAGAACTCATACATTTGTGTTAGGTTTACATATTGGTAAGTTTAGTCATGTTTTGCACGAAATGTCCATATTAATGTTTTTTGAATATCAAATATGAATTCCACAATTTTAGAACAGCTCAGGTTTTTGGTAAATTTGATGTGGTTATGGGGATACAAAAGAAACAAATTCATAACTTAGTACACCGGTCTTAGATTTCTCTCTGAGCAAATCTTGGGCCAGTATACATATTTCAGTAGTTCTTTTTCTTTCCTGCTAAAAAACCTTCAATGACTTCCCTTGCCTCAGAATGCTTCTCACACAATGGAAAGGTACCGTTGAGGCTGGCATGCAGGCGTGGTAGAAGAAGCCAATGGGTAAACAAGATGCATCTTCCCATAAACTCAGATTTACTAATCTTGAGGAAAAAAAGTTAATAGAATTTAAGCATTTTTACAGTAAAATATTATGCAACAAATTATAAAGACAATAGTTTAAGGTATACTTTAGATAAATGTAAAGAAAAAATTTTCTTAGCTAAAAGCATATCCCCTCTCTCTTCTCTAGAGGGAGATGTTCTAGATTTTGATCCCTGGAATAGTTATGAATTGGATTAAGAAATAAAATTTGTTAATTCAACTATGCAACTAGAAGGGAATAATATAAAGCTAATAATTGTTGCTACTGGATAGTAAAAATAGGATTTTTAAATAGAATTTTTTGCCTTTTCCAAAGGTTTCTATGCCTATGTATTCCTTTTATGCTAGGAGAGATTAAATCTTTTCAAGGAAAATTATTTTTTCTATTAAAAAGTTTATTTATGTATTTTTTAAAGTTTATTTTTGAGAGAGAGAGACAGAGCATGAGAAGGGGAGGGGCAGAGAGATAGGGAGACACAGAATCTGAAGCAGGCTCCAGGCTGAGCTGTCAGTACAGAGCCCGATGCGGGGCTCGAACTCACAAACTGTGAGATTATGACCTGAGCTGAAGTCGGAGGCTTAACTGAGCCATCCAGGTGCCTCCCCCCTCCTCAAATTTTTTTAAAGCAAGCTCTACACCCAAAGTGGAACTTGAACTCATGACCCCAAGAACAAGAGTCACATAATCTACCGACTGAGCCAGCCAGGTGCCCCAAGCAGGAAAATTCTTAATTTTTAGATCTGAAAGTCAGTTTCATTGCTGTTAAGCTATCTGTAACTATAAAATAAACTGGATTTGTTTTTCTTTACATAGTTTATTAATGCAGTTTCAAAATTAAAATAGATTTATCACTTTTATACTTACCTTTTGAAGTTTTGAAGAGTGGGGAAATGACAGCAAAAGCACTCAACAATGAATTCAAGATGTGATTTTTGAATTCCTTTCAACCCTCCTTTGAGAACACAGAGATTGCTCCCCTACAGCTGATTTTTAAATTATCTGATTTTTGAAGTTACCTGTTCAGTTCTTCCCTGATAGTTAATTTTTATCACTTCTAAATTTCCTGAACCCAGCAAAATTTCCAAAAGGGTTATGATTATGTGGTGGTGCTTCAAATATTTGTTTTTATTTTTTAAGGATTTTTCTCTCTCCTTTTCAAAAACAAACTTTCCCCAAGTCACAAAAACCATAAAGCTTACTTATAATCATGAAAGTAAGATCCACCTTCCTCATCTTAATAAGATTTGTCTCACGCCTGTAGTAAACCAGTGATTAACAGTTCAGCAAATGTATTCTTCTAAGGAGTCTGTTCATACTGTCTGACATTTATCATGAACAATTTTCTAGCTGATCAAATATTCATTACATTATTTTAAGTAGCTGCACAGTATTCCACTCAGCATGTTATTTAATTAGCCTTTTAATATTGGACACTTTAAAAACTCTTACAAATTTTTATTATTGTAAGCAACATAATAAACACATGCATTACTTAAGAGTGTATTTATTACTTTTACAATATTGAAAAATTAAAATGATGACTTATTCCTTTAAATGTGCTAAAATCCTAAAAATATATATGGATGGTTCATACTCAATTGTATATGAGATATAGAAAGAGAGAGGGAAGGAGGAAATGGAAGTAGAGAAAGAGGGCCAGAAGGAAGGAGGGAGGGAGAAGAGATTCTCATGTAACTGAGGAAAAAAATCAACTATATCAACGTCAGCACAAAATTAGTATTTAAACTTTGGGACCTGATATTTAGGTTGATGTTTTCAAGTTCTGGGTGTTTTAGTCCACTTGCTTTTTTCTTCATTTTGTTTATAAAATTTTAAATGTTTATTCATATGGTTAATGCATTTAAAAGGTTAATATGTATTAATAAATGAGGCACAATTAATGATGAAGTATTATGTCCCTCAGGTGTGTTAAGTTAGGAAAAAAAAAGGCTAAGAACTAGAGATATAAATTGTTCATACCACAAGAAAGAGGGATAATACCACATGGTTAAAGTCAGGAAACATTTACCACACACAAGAGGTCTGGCTCATTTTTAACCACGTACAGGGAGGGATTAGCTGGGAGAGAACTGGCACCCCAGAGAGCTGGGGTGGTGAAATGGCATAAATAAAAGCAAACAGAAAAACGGATGGGTCAAGACTAGTTCACTTGAAGAAGAGTTGGGGCAATATCATGATGCAAAAGCTAACAAGTTTGAATTTTACCTTATAAACAAAAGCAGTGTTTTAGGAAGATTAAGTTAGTGGGATATATACCATAGCGAATGAAACAATTCCAGGCAAAGAACGTTTCAGCTAAGATGCTACAGAACAGGTGATAAATCATTAAATACTTAATTATGACATCAATTCCAGAATGGAGGCGTCAAATGGCGGTGATTTGTTTGGGTAAATGACAAACATGAGTAAGTTTAGTGTCTCCTGGAGCTGGTAGCTTTGACAAGCTAAACTGATCAAGTGGAAAACAAATTCAGAGCCATCAAAGCACAATTTGTAAAAAATCTGATCATCACACATGTACCTATTAACCAACTATTTAAACATTTTGTTTAAAATGTTTAGGGGCGCCTGGGTGGCTCAGTCGGTTGGGCGTCTGACTTTGGCTCAGGTCACGATCTCACGGTCCGTGAGTTCGAGCCCCGCGTCGGGCTCTGGGCTGATGGCTCAGAGCCTGGAGCCTGCTTCCCATTCTGTGTCTCCCTCTCTCTCTGCCCCTCCCCCGTTCATGCTGTGTCTCTCTCTGTCTCAAAAATAAATAAAACGTTAAAAAAAAAATTAAAAAAAAATAAATAAAATGTTTAAACAATAGTGTCTGATGGAGGTTGTAACCTTGAGTCAGATTTATAAAAATACTGTTCTACCTACAAAGGTCAAATAGGCTGAGACGCATACTGCTGTCAAAGTTCTCTGAAGGAAGTATGAAAAATTAAATCTGTAGAACAAGCTAAAAGCTGAAAACAGCCATAAGATCTAGCCCTTACAGACTCTTCAATCCCATGAATTATGAGTCCCCTTCTTGTGTATTTAATCGCAGCCAACCAGATCTCCTTGCTGTTTCTTGTACACACCAAAAGTAGTTCAGCCTGAAGATCTTTGTGGTTGTTATTTCACCTGCCCGAAAGGCTCTTTTCCCAGATACCTAATAATTTGCTCATCGTTTTAAAAATCTTTGTCTAAATAATCATTTGTCAAGCATTTTCTCTCTACAGTATTTAAAAACTTCTCTCTCCTGTCTTCCAAACACCTTTATTCCATCCTTTCCACCTCCTTTGCATTATTTTTCTACAAAGTACTACCATCTGACACACCACATATAGTACCTATCAATTTTTTTGTCTAGTCTATTACTCACATCTCACTTCCAAGATCATACACTCTATGAGGGCAGAAATTTATCTGTTTTGTTCTACAGATCCTCAGCATTTGAGTAGAATAAATTTGTACTTCTCTTTATAAATGTTTCAAATCTATTTTTATTTTTTTATTATTATTTTTAATTTTTTAATGTTTTATTTATTTTTGAGACAGAGAGAGACAGAGCATGAGCAGGGGAGGGGCAGAGAGAGAGGGAGACACAGAATCTGAAGCAGGCTCCAGGCTCTGAGCAGTCAGCACAGAGCCTGATGTGGGGCTTGAACTCACAAACTGCGAGATCATGACTTGAGGTGAAGTCAGATGCTTAACCGACTGAACCACCCAGGCACCCCTCAAATCTATTTTTAATGCTCCCTGTCAAATATCTGCATTTCCACACTGCCACAAAAGACATTCATGAAAATATAAACAAATTAACATAAAAGTCTGCATTGACCATGTTAAAATTTATAAATTCTCTTAAGAAATCATGTACTTATTCAACTTTCTTGACTTACACGGTAGGACAATAAATACCCTTCTTCATTGCTTGCTTCAGGCTAAAACAGCATTTTTAATATTGAGGACATGGAAACTTAAAAAAAATTCTGTGATTTACTATCATATGCATTAAGTCCAAAAAGAAATAGTTTTAGTGGTATAATAAAAACTTATATTCCTGAAATGGTATAATACAAGCATTCCCCAAAATTATAAAATAATGAGATGTGGAAATTAGCAAACTTTAGGGTGATTCAGAATTTCTATCACTTCCTAAAGATATTCCTTAATAGAATAATCCATGGTAGTAAGTGGTTAAATTATAAAACAAAGAGAATACCTTTGAATAACAAGTTAATCAAATTGAGTAGCATTTTGTGTAAATAGGTAGCTAAAAATTTCTCAAACAAAATCTAATCCTATGGCATATGATAAATACAAACAATAATAACATTTTCCAGGCAGTTTACATTTCTTCAAAACACAAAAGTTCAATTGCAAGAATGTAATACCAGATTATTCAAAGTTCCACAGAATTAAGGGAGAACTGTAATCATCAGTATGCTAATTTCAGTATATTACTCATAAAGTTTTTACATGAATTCAATGTATTAGTAATCAAGAAATAGACCCAAATAGAAATTATAAATGTTGAATTTAATTTCAGTAAAATAAAGACAAAAAAAAAAAAAAAGCAAATAATTTGTCACCTCACACAGTAACTTTAACATTAGAGGTTTAAACTTAATATTTATTTTGTCAATTATTTTTTTCTTCATATATAGCTTTAAAAAAAATTCAGAAATTTGTGAGATATATTTATAAATAAATAAGGCAAGAATATATACTCTCACATTTCTGGTGTGAGTTAATTCTGCATTAAAGGGGCTCAAGCTATTAATAAGACAGAAATTATAAGAAATCCTTTGATAACAGATGAAAATAAAAAATTTTAGCTGGAAATGATGATGGTCTCATTTCTTCTTCTAGCTATGCAAATAGTATGTCTAAATACTTACTAGAACCAAATCTATCTGAAAAGTTTGGAACATTAATTTTTCTTTTTGTTAATACTCAATGAGAAACAACACTGAGAATAAAACTTTTTCGATGAATAAGGGATAGTAATATCCACCTGTAAAAGGAAAAAAAATTGATTTAGAATGTCAATTTCTAAATAGATAAATCATTAACAGAGATCACAGTTTATGCAAGCATAATCTTGCTAATCCAATACAGCTAACCTGGGCATATACCCATAATGACACTTAGTGGCTTAAAAACAACATGTAATTCTCTAACAACCAAAAGGATATATAATTGATTGAAGAAAATCTTCATTGTTGAGTACAGAATTAAGTCTAAGGCCAAATTTTCATATTTACTATCACATATCAATATGTGTGACCTTAAGAGATCTGCCTTTAAATACAGGATGTGAACTGAGTTATTCAACTATTACAATATTCCTCTTGCTACCTCCTGAATACTTGCCTGAGTCCTCTGAGTTAGCTCCAAACAAACTCAATCCATATTCCAAGTAACAGATTTAAGATGCTCAATATTGAAATTATTTGGCATCAACTTAAAAAGAAACCTGAACGAAAGAAGATGAGCATTTTTTCCCCAAAGATGATGGAAAAAATGAAAACACATACCTGTATATACTTATTTTTCTTTGTAAAAATAGTCAAATTAAGGTTAACATTAAAAGGTACTTTTATTTTACTATTTGCTTTTAATGTGTGCAAAATTACACAAAGATGAAAGTGTATTAACTCGTACAAATACAACTTCCAGTTCTGCTGAATTACCTAAATGTGTGTGTTTCATTAGGTACTGACAGGCTACTTCCTCTTAAGAGACTGGAAAGAAGCTGAATGCTGTTATGATAAATTTCATTATAACAGTTTTTCTATAGTTTCTCACTTTACCAATATTTTCATTTTCCTTTAATCTATTCTCAGGATTAAAACAAGAAAAGTTTTCATTTAGCAATAATAGCCCCAAGTGTTCCTTCTTCACATCTGGAGGACCTAGATATAAAAATTCACCTAGTAAATGTAAAATCCAGGCTTTCTCTCTTTCATTTAGAAGGCAGATTAGACTAAACATAATATACTTAGAAAAACAAAAACAGGAAAAAAGGTATCTAATTCCTGAGTTATTCTGGAAAATAGTGGACAAACTTTGTGATTCATTTAATAAATATTTCCAAGAATCTAGATGTTAAATCTTGGAGTACTTTCAGTGGAATCAAAAGTTATATTTGTTAGTCTTTCATAAAATAGTTGAAATGAAATAAAGGAAAAGAGGTGAACAGCTTGATGAATGATTTTTCAAAGCACCAAGTCAATAGTGCTTAATTGTACTTAATGTAAAAGCTGGCATTTAATTCTAGCTACCGTATATATGGTACACTGCTTCCTAATTTGGGGAAAAAATTTTTTTGCTGGGGAAAAATTGTTTTTAAAAATGAGAGCTTTGCCTTACATATTTTCTTTACCTTCACATTAGACTTTAAAAAGAAGATCCTTGATTACAATTCCTTAAATTACATCTGAAATACTTTTAGGGTTTCTAAAAGACAATAATAATTGGAAATGATTTGTTAAGAAGTGCTTTTATTTTGTAGATTTCCTGCTTGGCTGCAATTGAAAAGGGTAAACTATTCCTTGTAGAAAAGAAGACCAAAAGTGTGATATGCTACACAAAAACACCTATCTTGTCCTGAACATTAATTTTTAGTTTAATGACTTAATAAAACAATAAATAAGAAACAGAAGGTAAAGGGGCGCCTGGGTGGCGCAGTCGGTTAAGCGTCCGACTTCAGCCAGGTCACGATCTCGCGGTCCGTGAGTTCGAGCCCCGCATCAGGCTCTGGGCTGATGGCTCGGAGCCTGGAGCCTGTTTCCGATTCTATGTCTCCCTCTCTCTCTGCCCCTCCCCCGTTCATGCTCTGTCTCTCTCTGTCCCAAAAATAAATTAAAAACCGTTGAAAAAAAAAAAATTAAAAAAAAAAAAAAAAAAAAAAGAAACAGAAGGTAAAGAAAACATTTTTCTTTAAATCTTAAATTAAAAATTTCAACTGTTACATCTATAAAATTAGTAACTATAATAATAATTTTTAGGGGCGCCTGGGTGGCGCAGTCGGTTAAGCGTCCGACTTCAGCCAGGTCACGATCTCGCGGTCCGTGAGTTCGAGCCCCGCGTCAGGCTCTGGGCTGATGGCTCGGAGCCTGGAGCCTGTTTCCGATTCTGTGTCTCCCTCTCTCTCTGCCCCTCCCCCGTTCATGCTCTGTCTCTCTCTGTCCCAAAAATAAATAAAAAATGTTGAAAAAAAAAAAAATTAAAAAAAAAAAAATTTTTACTTTTACTCTGAAGTTAAATATTGACTATAAAAAAGCAAACAAAGTCACATTTTCAACTTGTCAAAAATCTTCAGCTAAGGATTTAATAGAAACAAGATAAAACAATGATAGTGTAAAGTCAGAAGGCATAGGATTCAGATTCTAATCTGTCACGTGGGGCAAATTACCTAATTTGAATTTGTTTCCTGAGCCACCCAAAAAATAGGCTGGTCATCTGTAAGGTCTTTCCTACCTTTGAGTTTATGATTAAGAGCATTTTGAGACCCAGGATTTCAGGGATTTAATTCACACGTTTTGAAATTTCCCCCTTCTAACGAAATATTTAGAAACATTACTAAAAATTGTCTTGTAAGTTCTGTTCAGAATGTATATTTTATAATGCACACTTATCTGTGAAATAAGCAAATATTTTTAAACTTCATTTTACTGGAGAAACAAAGGAAAAACGAGTATTTAAAAATTTCAGTATCTACAATGAATATAAATATGCATTAAAGTAAATTCGGTTGTGTATAAGCTCTTTCAATAAACTCTTGATGGCATTCAACACTATTATTAAATTGCACTTATATTATTATTATTTTTTTTTACAGATTTTAAGTAATCTCTACACGCAATGTGGTACTTGAACTTACAATTCCGAGAGCAAGCGTTACACACTCTACTGACTGAGCCAGCCAGGCACCCCACAACCATGTTAATACAAATACATCTTAAAAGTTACTACTTATTTTTATAGAATCATACTAAAGATAACAAGATTCTCAATAATATTGAAAATACATTATCAATAAAACTGAAGATATATCAATGATGTTAATACATATTAAGACATATTAAAATATAAAACATATTAGACTGTAGAACATGGCCAGCCTTACTTCAGCAGCACAGTTAATACTGGAGATAATTTTAGAATCTTAACGCCAATATTTACGTGCTGCTAAGGCACTGCTGACATCACTATCATAAGAGCTATGAATAAAAAGAAATATCTTTTTTTCAGAAGATCAGATCCTTGTATTTTTGAGGCAGCACAATATGGCCTGCACCTTTTCAAAATCCACAAACCATTATGTGCTGCTACTTTACTCCAAGGTTTTGTTTTTTAAACACACATTAGCACCTGAAGATACAAAAAATTTTTTTCTTTTAGAAGAGAATACATTAAGAAACCAATATTTAAAGACTATAACGGACAAAGTATACATAAATAGCTATTTCTTAGAAGCTTTTAAGTAGAATAGTAAAATTTATTTCTACATCAAATGTTTAAGGAAAGCCTACTACGTGCTAAGCATATTGCTATAGGTTAGGAACACAAAGATGTGTAATATGAGGAAAAGCTAAGCATTTCCTCCCCCTTTGTCAACTTAATAAGGCAATAAAGTTAAATATTTAAGCAAATTTTTGAATGTATTAAATACATAAAAGTTTTTTTTTCCTTTTATAAACACAAAGTGAATTCATAAAACTTGGTCTTTACCTTGGTAAAAGCAAAATTTACAGACACCAGTTCATTCCTTGTGGTATGCCTTTCTAAAGACATCTTCCATCCAGTAGGTAAGACTTCATGTCAAAGGAAAAATAAGAAATGACATATAAGAGGTCAGTTTCAATAAACTTAAGCTAACAAAATGCAGATGTACTTTTAAAGGAAAAGATGATGTCACAGGAAATATTTTAACGCTAAATAAAGTGAATTTTCTACTTAATTTATCTTAAAAAAATCCAAGTATTATCTTACTCTTAACATTTATCCCTTTTTTAGAATAGTTACTCTGTTAAAAGTTGGACATCACTTTACATAAGAATTAAAGATTATGAAGCCTTTGGAAGATGAATCAACTTTGCACCCAGAGATGAGAAATAAAATTGGAATCCTGTGGCTCTTGATCTTCCTTTATCCTATCGGCCTCCCCTCTTCACCAGGCATGGAAATACACTCCTGAACAGTTTCCACTTACTCAGATGTAGGAATGTAATAACCTCTTTCTCTAAAAGATATAAGGAAACTGCCACCACTCTAGTTTAAGCCTTGATAACCTTTTGCTCCAGTTTTCTCATCATTAAAATGGCTATGCTACAATGACTTGAGAAATACGTAATACATATTTGTATTTACCAACTACATTTGGAACAGTTCTTTAGGCTACCCTTTCCCACTTTCCAAACAAAAATGTAAACATGGTATTTTCAAATATACAAAATTTATGTACGTACTTTTTTCATTTAACAAATATCTTAATACCTACTATGTGCCAGGCACTGTCCCAATTGTTACACTAGTTAGTATACGGACACAATTCCTTCTCAGAATTTAAAATCATTTAAGGGGCACCTGGGTGGCTCAGTCAGTTAAGCGTCTGACTTTGGCTCAGGTCATGATCTCACAGTTCGTGGGTTCAAGCCCCGCATCGGGCTCTGTGCTGACAGATCAGAGCCTGGAGCCTGCTTCAGATTCTATGTCTCCCTCTCTCTGACCCTCCCCCGTTCATGCTCTGTCCTGCTCTGTCTCAAAAAGAATACTGAGCAGGCTCCACACTGTCAGTGCAGAGGCCTGATGTGGAGCTCAAACTCAGGAACTGTGAGATCATGACCTGAGCAGAGATCAGGAGTCAGATGCTTAACCAACTAACCCATCCAGGTGCCCCTAATAAATCTTTTTTTCTTTTAAAAACTTCACAGTAATAATGTCTTATTATTTTTAGAGTATTGCGGTTAAATACATGACATAAATTTTACCATTTTAAAGGGTACAGTTCTGCGGCATTAAGTCTACTTACACTGTTGTATAACTATCACCACCTTCCATCTCCATAACCTTTTCATTTACACCAACTGACACTGGAGCCACTAAACAGTGCCCATGCTTCTATTCCCTCAGCCCCCGGACACCACTAGTCTACTTTGTCTTGATGAATTTGCCTATTTCAGGTACCTTATATAAATGGAATCATATAACATTTATTTTTTGTGTGTCTGGCTTTTACGTAGGGTTAACTTTTTCAAAGTTCATCCATGTTGCTGCATATTTTACACTATCTTTCCTTTTCACAGCTGAGTAGTATTCCATTGTATGTATATACATTTTGTCCATCTATGAACATTTAAGTTGTTTTGATTTTTCTGTTATTATGATTAATTGCTGCTATAAACATGGTATACAAATATCTGTTTGAGTCCTGCTTTCAATTCTTTTTGGTATAAACCGCAAAGCAGTATAACTGGATCATACGGTATTTAATTCTATTTTCATGTTTTTGAAAAACTGCCATACTTTCTTTCTTAGATAGTGGCTATACCATTTTACATTTCCATCAGCAAAGCAAAAGGATTCCAATTTCTCCCCATCCTTGCCAACACTATTTTTTTCTTGTTAAAAAATAATAGCCATCCTTGGCGATGTGAGGTGGTATCTTGGTGTAGTTTTGACTTTCATTTCCCTAATGATTAGTCATTTGAGCATGTCAGGCTTATTGATCATTTGTATATCTTCTTTAGTGAAATATGTATTCAAGTCCTTTACTCATTTTTTAACTGGGTTTTTATTTTGTTGTTGTGGTTGAGTTGTAAGAGTTTTTTATAGATTCTGGAGATTAGTCTTGTATCGGATATATGATTTGCAAATAAATATTTTCTCCCATTCTGTAGGTTGCCTTTTCACTCTGCTGATAGTGTCCTGTGATTCATAAAAAATCTTAAATTTTGATGGGAGTCCGATTTACCTTTTTGTTGTTGTTGCTGCCTGTGCTTTGGGTTTGCTATCCACGAAATCATAATCAAGACTGTCATGAAGTCGTCCCCCTATGTTTTCTTCTAAGAGTTTTATAGTTTTAGTTCTTACATTTAGGTCTTTGACCCATTTTAATTTTTATATATAGTATGAAGTATCGATTTCATTCTTTTATATGTTGATATTCAGTTTTCCCAAAATGATTTGTTGAAGACTGTCCTTTTTCCATTGAATATTTTTTTTTTTTTTTTTTAACAGTAAGTTCTAAATGGGGATTAAACCTTGGTGGCTCAGTTAAGCATCTTCGCTTCAGCTCAGGTCATGATCTCCTGGTTGGTGGGTTTGGGCCCCGCCTCAGGCTCTGTGCTGACACCTAGGGCCTGGAGCCTGCTTCATATTTGGTGTCTCCCTCTCTCTAGGTCTCAAGAAAAAAAGGGGGGGGGGTATATTTTAAACTAAAAATTTCTTTGAATCTATAGACTGTTCCCACTGTCACATGATAGAAATATCCAGAGGTTAATACATGCCATGAAAATATTTCTATTTTGTTTAGACATAACCATTAAGTACCAGCACACTGCTTTCAATTTTTCAAGTACTTAATTTTACTTTTAATCTGGCATCAACACAATCTGTAATAATTACTGTCTTCAAGTATGCTTCAAATTCTGCATGTAAACCTCTAAGGAGCTGACTATATATAGCCCTTGGGTCACAGAATGACTATGCTTGGTCAGGACAATGGAATACTACACTTGTGGTATGAAATGTTGATACTACACCTGGAGAAATTTTGAAATTAGCCATGCTTTGGTATCTTTAAGAATAGGCCTAAATTATGGGGTCTAAGTAAACTTCATGACAATTTCATTAAGCATAATAATTTCTTACTATCCTATAAAGAAAGTGAAAGTTTTATGAAATGTCTAAATATATAAAATCCACAAACATTAAAAATTTTTTTAACTTGTTTTTTGGCTACAGATGCTTAAAAACAAAAAAATTAACCAGATAAGATACCTTTAAAATTCAATGTTGAGAACAGGCAGGTAATGAAATAGTATTCAGATAAAATCCAAGAAGTCTGTTTTATAATCCATAAAAACCTAGCTTTTGAGTAAAGTATAAAACTGTAGTATGTCTATACTTGATTTTTTTTTTCTGATTAAGAAAGTAATGATTATTTAGAAATTGTGTGTGAGGTGGACTTCAATCTAGACAACTTATTCCAGAAAAGTCAGGCTACACACACACACACCCACCCACCCCCACACACATATCAAGGTCTGTATAATCAGGACCTATCCAGTATTTCCTACTTCTCTCCAATTAAAAGCCTCTACCATTCCAGTTAAAAGGTCTCTTTTAAGAGACACAAACCAATGTAGTATGTAGACTTTTCTGAAATAATCAAGAATTTTAAGAGAAACTAGACATTATTACAATAAGATTATTATTCATTGTGTTATTCTACGTATGGGTGGTTACATATTTAGCAAAAAAGGGTCCCTATAAGTTAGAGAAGCATTTAAGTATTTATGAGTGGACAAAAACTGGTCAGGCATGTGCTGTGGCCATCAGGTAAGTAGCAAGTGGAAGAAAATTATTTATCATGCTTGTAGTCAATTGTTTTCCAGTTCTTTCCTCTCCTAAACTGTATATTCCTTTCTCCTCTCTAAATCTTCACTGAAGCTACTGCTGGAGGCTAAAATACTCACTAATCCCCTTTCAATTTATTCCTACTTTAGAGGACAATTCAAGTCTATATTTTCCAGTGTAATCTTCAGCCTTCCTAGCTGATATTGAATTGCACCAGTTTTAAGAACTTTTGAATACAGGAAATTATTCTTATTGAGTACTATGCTGAGCAAATAACCGGCTTAATTATTTCATACCTATCATCCATTCAAACTGGACTAGCTATGTAGCAATGCTTCCTGGTATGGCCCATGCCATTTCTCTACTTATATACAAACGTTATATAGCGCCTCCATCACTTAAACTGTGCTTTCAAGTTTGCTGGCTAAAAGCAAAATCACATTCCCTAACTACATATGGAAAGAGCCTTACTGGTTAGATGTAGATCTAATTAAAAAAAAAAAAAAAAAGAGCTTTTAAAAAATTAGAAAACAGAACCATTCAACTCTTGTCCTTTTTCTTTATAAAAGTTTTACTTCCAAGCCCCGTGGTTTATACTCTGGCCTATGAGCTCTTAATTATCTTTATGATTTACCACCTTTTAAGTATGTATCAACTTTTCATTTTTATGATCTTTTAAGAAAACAATAGTCATTTTGAAAGGTGAGACAATAAATCAATGTTTTAAGAAGTCACCTTGAACATTAATCTGAGTAAATAGGAATGTTTAAGTACATTAAATTAGCTTTTTTCATATTAGATACCAGATTTATTTAAAAAAAAATTTTTTTTTTTCAACGTTTTTTATTTATTTTTGGGACAGAGAGAGACAGAGCATGAACGGGGGAGGGGCAGAGAGAGAGGGAGACACAGAATCGGAAACAGGCTCCAGGCTCCGAGCCATCAGCCCAGAGCCCGACGCGGGGCTCGAACTCACAGACCGCGAGATCGTGACCTGGCTGAAGTCGGACGCTTAACCGACTGCGCCACCCAGGCGCCCCTGGATTTATTTTTTTAAATGTTCCTTTATTTTGAGGGAGAGAGAGTAAGGGGGGGGGGCGGCGGGCAGAGGGGAGGAGAGGGGGGGAGAGGGGAGGAGAGGGAGGGAGAGAGAAATCCCAAGCAGGCTCCTCTTTGTCAGCACAGAGCCCGATGTGGGGCATGAACTCACAAACCATGAGATCATGATCTGAGCTGAAATCAGGAGTTGGACATTCAACCAACTGAACCACCCAGGCACTCCAGGTTAACAGATTTAAAAATTTTTTAAATACAGTAAAAAGGATACAAATTTTATATAAATTAAATGTTTTCCCCCTCATTTTCTTGCAATTAATTGATTTGCAAGTCTAATTTTGATTCAATTAACATTTCTGTTTAGGCATATTTACTTTCTTATGCTGCTTTAATTTCAGTTCATCTCATTCATGTTAGACATTACCGCATTTAACAAAAACATTAACGATCTCGTGGTCCGTGAGTTCGAGCCCCACGTCCGGCTCTGTGCTGACAGCTCAGAGCCTGGAGCCTGTTTCAGATTCTGTGTCTCCCTCTCTCTCTGCCCCTTCCCTGCTCATGCTCTGTCTCTCTCTGTCTCAAAAATAAATAAATGTTAAAAAAAAAAAAAAATTTTTTTTAAAAACATTTAAAAAATTCTAGGCATGTCTCCTAAGTTCTAAAATCACCCTGGATGAAACAATATACTAGCCACTTTCTGCATTTTTTTAACTTAATCAATATAATATGCAGCAAAAATAATTTATTGAGGGAGAAATGATACAGAACACTGAATTTGAAGCTGGGTGACCCAAGATGGAATCCTGACTCTACCCCTTGTGTCTTTTTTTTTTTTTTTTTAAATGAGTGAGTGAGTGAGAGAGAGAGAGAGAGAGAGAGAGAATGAATGAATGAATATCTTAAGTAGGCTCCACACTCAGTGCAGAGCCTGACATGGGGTTCAATTTGATGACCCCTGGGGTCATGACCTAAGCCGAAATCAAAACCCAGATGCTCAACAGACTGAGCCACCCAGGCGCCTCTATTCCTTATGAATTCTTGTATCTTGGGTAAGTTATTTCAGTACATGGAGCTCTGAGACTCCTTTTTGTAAAATGGGTTATTAATGGCTAGTTCATAGCCCTTTTAAGACTGTACAAATTTAAACTTTTATGAACACAGCTAGTAGTGAATAGGTATTTAATAAATGACTGCTGAATTTCTTAACTTACGGTAGGATTTGAAATACACTTTGGACAAACGTAGGGTTTCAGTGGACTGTGATTCAACATGAACCAACAGTGCTGATGACAAAGAGAAAGTCAGTGGAACCAGGCAGGCTACATTGATAGAACTACCTTATTCATAAAAGACAGACTGTATTTTGTACCTCAAACCCACTGAGTACAGTCAGTTTTATATGCAATACTGACAAAATGTAGCAGATCCAAAGTGGAATATCCAGGATACTACTGATCTAGAATTCATGCTATGAGAACCAGTGGAAGGACTTAAGTATGCTTAGCCTAGAGAAAAGACAGAAAAACTATTTCTAGAAGACATATCTAGGGCCAAAGGATGAAATTATATACTAAACTGAAACCTGCTCTCTTATGAAAATTTTATTTTCTATCAATTATTTTAACTGACATAAATACAATTTATACCATTAAGGAAAAAGTTTCTCTATTATAGTTCTAACACTAATACTCTGAGCATTAGAATAAAATCAATAAAGATCAACTAAAAAAAAAAACTGACTTAGAAAATTTCAGTATAAGATGTTTTATTAAGGATTTGGAGGACAAACTATGTTTAAGTTTTGATGATAGGGCATTAAATACAAAGGGAATAGAGAAACAGAGGCAATTTAAAGAAAACAAAACTGAAAAGAATTTTAAGAAATTTATTTACTGGATATAACAGGAAGCATGAAACTGGCAAAAAGTCAGGTGTGATTGCTGACAATTTGACATGTATCTATCTCAATTCTGCATTCAATCTGTTTCTGTTTTTACATGGAGATCATTTTGAAAACTCAAATTTCAGGCAAAAAGGTAGTAGCAAAGGGCAAGACTGCATCAACAGTTTAGGGATGTTACCTATTCTATTTATGCTTAGAACCTGAAATCCCTATTATAACAGAATTTATATTTGTATGTTTATTTCCTATTTCAATAAAGGCCTGTACTATTAAATTTTGCGTTGTTTTCATTTTCATAAGAAAACATCAAAAGTAACTTCATAAATAAGACATTTCCTATTATACTTCTTTGAATCATCCATCTTGAACTGAGAACTTGTTCAAGGTGGGAAAACAACTAACCCAACTCCTTTCTATAATTTTGGCACTAAAATTCAAATTTTATGGCTACAATTTTGTTGAGAGCAGAAACACAGCCTTGCATAGACAGATCACATTTAATAATTTAAATTATTCTGTTCAACACATATATGTCAAACATGTAAGACTGTAAGGATAGAACTACTAGCATTTGATTTAAACACTCTCAAAAAGAGAAGTTATTTGAACAATGAAAAATGGTTGTGGCACATTGTCAATTTTCTCTATGTTCATACGTTATAGAACAATATACCCCTTTAAGAACCTAGATTTGATATATTTAACTAAATTAATATCAATTCATCAGTAAATTTGCAAACCTTCCTTACCACCAAATGCTGAGATTATCTAGCATCCTTATAATTTTTTTTTTTTTATTATAAACATTATTTACTACCAATCCAAGTGCCAAAAGAGCAATTTGTTCTTTTGTTTTTTCTTTTGGTAGTCTTTCCCCCAGAAACATTCACATTATAAAATTATTCAAAATAATTGGGGCGCCTGGGTGGCGCAGTCGGTTAAGCGTCCGACTTCAGCCAGGTCACGATCTCGCGGTCCGGTCCGTGAGTTCGAGCCCCGCGTCAGGCTCTGGGCTGATGGCTCGGAGCCTGGAGCCTGTTTCCGATTCTGTGTCTCCCTCTCTCTCTGCCCCTCCCCCGTTCATGCTCTGTCTCTCTCTGTCCCAAAAATAAATAAAAAACGTTGAAAAAAAAATTAATTAAAAAAAAATAATTAAAAATTCCTCATAAGTGCCACAGGTAGACAGCCATTTAACACAAGAGTAAATTTCAATCATGAGATTCCAGCTATTTTTAGCGAGTCATACCAAAAGCATTACATTTTGATTGAAAACAACAGATTCTATATCATTTGCCTTATTAACTACTTACTGCCCTGCAGTACTTTCAATCAGCTCCACATTTACACTATTTATAATTCAAGAACTGACAATATTTTCTAAAATGGTATGATTACATGCCATTGCTATTCTATTGCTAACTTCATAAAAATTCTAAAAACTTATCTAGATAATCAGTCTAATGTAAGGAATTATTTTTGTTATTTCTTCTTACTAGACTCGCTTTTGATAATAGACAATAAGTCTACTGATTATAAGGTTACTTGTTTCCATCACTTTGGTTTACAGGACTAACAATGACAGCACAGACTGGTTAATATTCTGCTTCATCTTCTGTTTCTTATTTAGAGAGTCAGGGTCTTAAAGTTTTTGCTGTTGTAAATTAAAAAGCAGCAATGATCGTAATTGCTGACAGTGCACCTAAAGATATTGTTTCATTTAGCACCAAATGATGGATCTAGTTATTTTAAATTTATATAACAGAAATATGTAATTTAAGTGTATGTACCCAAATTTACAATGTGAAAAAACAAAACACAGCTCAAAAATCTTAAAGTGAGAAAAAAGAGAAAGAAGTATTATTTTAGTTTTATTTTAGAGAGGGGACACATGAGCCGGGGGGGGGGGGGGGGAGGAGAGAGGGACAGAGGGACAGAGGGAGAGGAAGAGAGAGAAAAGAGAAAGAGAGAGGAAGAAAATCTCAAGCAGGCTCCATGCTTAGCACAGAGCCCAGCCTGTTTTTTCTTTTTAAATTTTTTTTAAAATGTTTATTTATTTTTGACAGAGAGAGAGCATGAGCAGGGGAGGGGCAGAGAGAGAGGGAGACACAGAATTGGAAGCAGGCCCCAGGCTCTGAGCTGTCAGCACAGAGCCCAACGCAGGGCTCAAACTCACAGACGGCAAAATCATGACCTGCGCCCAAGTCGGATGCTCAACTGACTGAACCACCCAGGCGCCCCAGAGCCCAACCCTTTAACCCTGGGATCATGACCTGAGCTGAAATCAACAGTCAGACACTCAACCGAGCCACCCAGGAACCCCGAAATATGATTATTTCTGAAAGGTTTATGTTAAGCAACAACCATTTAAGAGCTTTAAACTGAAAAAAAACCTGGAAAGAGATTTCCTCTCTTTACTCAATTTATAAAAATGAACCCAAAACACTGCCATTATTTAATTCAGACAGCAATGAATATATAAAACACGAACATTCTACAACTTCTAGAATATCCACATCCCACAAGTGGGGAACAGCTTAAAAAAATTCCTTGAAGAATGGCATTAAATGAGCATAAGAGAATGACAAAAGAGGGGATACCCACGCATAATCATATAGAATCACTGACTACTGTCATGATGTACCTATTTTTCTGGGTACTGACTGGAAACATCACCATCTTAGTAACTAAGATTAAAGAGAACTCCAAACATACTACCTAGAACAGACAACAGAAAGCATTCCAATTATAAAATATAGCAAATGACCTATGTTTAAAAGATGCTGGAAAATATCCAGCTTATTTATTTGCTTAGAAATTTACAAAGGAGATGAAATAAGGTTAAGAATATGACATTATCTATGCTTTTAAATCTGTTAGAAGTTAAATGATACCTATTTCTTTCTGAAAAGTCGACTACCTTCCAATCTACAGTAGGAGCACAATACCAATCAAAAAGATTTCTTTTTCTTTTTCTTTTTTAATTTTTTTTTTCAATGTTTTTTATTTATTTTTTGGGACAGAGAGAGACAGAGCATGAATGGGGGAGGGTCAGAGAGAGAGGGAGACACAGAATCGGAAACAGGCTCCAGGCTCCGAGCCATCAGCCCAGAGCCTGACGCGGGGCTCGAACTCATGGACCGCGAGATCGTGACCTGGCTGAAGTCGGACGCTTAACCAACTGCGCCACCCAGGCGCCCCAAGATTTCTTTTTCTAAGAGTAAGCTGAAGTAAAACTGAGCTGGCTTCCAAGGGACCAATTAAGTAACTTATGCCTGGGCTATATAGGATTCTCTGGGGATTTGCAAATGTTTCCATTCTAGTTTTCCAGAGACAAAAATATAAAAAGGAAAAAAAATTAGAGAAGGAAGTGACCTGTGGTATTCAGCTACTACTCTTCAAACTGGCTCATTAATAAAAGTCTTCAATATTTAATTGATTTCTACCCAAAAAACTATTTACTGAGTTCAGTGGCAGATCTTCTATGATAAGGTCACTCCTCGACACATAAACATTATTCACAGAGTCACTAATCCAATGGTATTAGATATGGTAGAGAAGAATCTGATGCACTAGTTTTCACTAAAACAGGGCCATCCCTCAACACCACGAACAGAAAAAAGGTGCACTTAAGTTTCTTTTATTTAGGGATGAGCTCAAAGAATAGATGGAAATGAATCTTTATGGTAGCTTGACTTTAGAGTCTCAAATATTTTTTTAAAATATTTTTAAAATGTTTTATTTTTTATTTATTTTTGAGAGAGAGAGTGCGCATGTGTGCGAGAGCTCAAGCACAAGTTGGGGAGGGGCAGAAAACGGGAGACATAGAATGTGAAGCAGGCTCCAGGCTCTGAGCTGTCAGCACAGAGCCCAACGCAGGGCTGGAACTCACAAACCCGTAAAACCATGACCTGAACCCAAGTCAGATGCTTAACTGACTGAGTCACTCAGGCACCCCAGGGTCTCAAATATTTTTAGGAAAATAGTTATCTTGTGTATTTACCATTACCTTGATTTGAGTTTTTCTAGGGGTATGACGTTAATTTTAGCTAACCTGTTAAAATTTTTTCCTTAGAATTTGTAAGTTTCTCAAAAGTTAAATGAATCAGGGTACAAATGTTTATTCTAAGAAAGAGGTGTGCATGTATGTATGTATAAAAGGAAGGAAAAGGGATTGCCTTCCTGTCTTTCCCACTTTCTGAAGTTTAACAGCTAAATTTTAAGTATCTCACAGAAAAGTGTGCAGGGTAATTTAGTGAAATATAAAAACAAATAAATGAAAAAACTCTCTCTCAAGTGGAGAGAATCCTTCCAATTTATAAAACCATAAAATAACTATCAATAAACCTGACTAATGGGGGGCACCTGGGTGGCTCAGTCAGTGAAGCATTCAACTCTTCATTTCAGCTCAGGTCATGATCTCACAGTTGCTGAAATTGAGCCCTAGACTGTACTCTGCACTGACAGCGTGGAGCCTGCTTGTCTCTTTCTTTCTCTCTCTCAAAATAAATATATAAACATTTAAAAAAAAAAAAAAAAGCTTGACTAATAATAATAAAGATAATTACTTATTTATCAATTCCTTTGGAGGACAAGTGTTTAAAATTGTGATTCTCAGATTTAGAAAATAGGGCCTTGCTGTAAAATACTTTCCAAAATAGAAACTTATTCAAAGCAATGGCATTATTCTTGTCCTAAACTGGATTAAATTAATACCAACCTTCAATGTGTAGGGGGTACGGGCAGATAAGAAACTTGTCATTCAGAAATAAAGCAACACCTGTAGTGAAACACTAACTTTTTATAGCAATGGCAGAGGTTAATACTAAATATTAACTAAGAGTTGATACTTACAAGGTAAGAATTGCTGGGCTAAGTAGGGGACTATTTTATTATGGTCTTCATTTTATCTTTATTAAACCTAGGAAAAAAAATAAGAGTGAAGACTTTAAAAAATTGATCACATTATAGAAGTTAATAAAATTTTCAGCTAAAGTTGATAATCAAAGCTTTCTGATCCTTATACAGCACAATCACAGATTATGAACACCAAGCAGCATTTACCTATTTCAGTCCAAAGTGTTATCATTAGTTTTTAAAATTCACTTTTCTATTACTATTACCTTCTCAAAGTTTAAAAGTCAAATATCTAAGCGCAACTAAAACTCACACTTCATGTCTAACTTGGAGCACACTCAGCTCTAGAGGACATCATCTAAGTGCAGATATTTTAAGATAAATTCAAGATCATACCTCAAGATTGACCAATCTTTCTCTCACACACATACACACATGTAACATGTATACAAATGCAAAATGTAAAAATCCATATATTGCTTAATTCCAATAATTCTACTGTAAAACAGTATAATACAAAGCTTAAGTTGGAGTTTCAAATGCATAAACAAATTCTGAAAATAATGTTATGATCGATAGCCGTAACAAAAGAAAATACTATTGTGAAACTGTCTGAATTCAAGGGTAAATGTAAGAGCAGTGATAAGAAAAATTGCCTCCAAGGCTGTCCTTTATTTACAAGAGTAGGAAGTACTATTTCTATTAGTTACTGTAAGATATAGAACAAATAGAATAAAGTCATCCATGCTTTTAGGAGCATCCTAAGTATACATCTTATTGTAGAAGATCTTCACCAAAATAAAGACAGCACATTTTTTGATATATTTGAAAAAAATATTTCAAATCCACAGGAAAATTTCAAATCCCTTGCCTTCTCATGGAATTCTAATATTCTGCCATGCTTATTTTGCTTTACTTTTTTTTTTTTTTTTTAAAAGAAAAAGCCTATGCATATAGTTGAATCCTTTTCATACCATACCCTGATCCCATTCCTTTCTCTCCTAATATAAAATTACAATCTTGAATTTGGCATTTATTTCCTATACATGCTTTTACACTACTACTACTATAAAATCAAGTACTTAAAACCATATATATCATTGCTTTCTAGCTTTACATAAATGCTATATATCTTATATAAATATTATATAATATACAACCTTTTGCAACTTGTTTTTGTTCGCCGAAGACATTCATCCATGATCACACAGAGTTCTCACTTAAACAGCAGTATAATAAACAGTTCATCATATGACTATGACACAATTTGCCATTCTCCTGTTGCTTAACATTTATAGTACTTTTGATTTTTTCCTATTAAAAATAAAACTATAAGACTTTTTCATACATGTCTCAGTTTACCTAGAACATCTAGGAACGGAATTGTTGGGTTCAAGCCTATGTATATCTTCAACTTTACTCCGACATTGTCAAATGCTCCCATAAGCAGCATATAAGAAGTTCTTTATTTTCTCCAATGTTTGGAAGTATATTTAAGAAAAATAGCCACTATCCAGAGGAAAAATTTTAAAATTCTTAAATGACCAAATCCTTCTGTTTTTATCAAGTGTAGGTCTAACATAGGTATACTAAATGTACCAGAGACTAAAATTTGCCCCAAGATACTTGAACAAAAATAAAGCTCTCGTAATACTGATTTTCTTCACATGACTGAGGAAATAACAAGACTTAATCTAGAACTACTGTGGTAGAGATGATAAGATTCAGAAGTAGTTACTGAGCTTGGATCCATAATGACCAAAGGAGCTGGGGGGCAGGGAGAAGCAGAAAATATAAATGGTTTATTGATGTGAAGAATCCTCCCCCACTTCATTTTGGGCAGTGCTCCTCACATGTAGTGCTTCTAAAAGAACTCATGTGGAGCTTGTAAAAAGTACAAATTTCTGAGTCCCAGCTCCAGAGATTCTGATTCTGCAGGTCTGGAAAAATGCTTTATTCTAAGTTATTCCGGTACAGGTGGTCCATAGACAGTTTATGTAGTAATTCATAGCAAAAACAAGATATTTTCAATATAAAGGATTATGTAACTCACTTTTTGATTAAGAGCAGGTAACTAAAATGTTATCTGTTAAATTACATCAAACACATTAAAGACAACATTCTAGTATTAGTAAAAAAAAAAAAAAAAAAGTAATTTCAATTTATGGCTGAATACATTTAATTTCACATTAGATCAGGTTTTGAGCTCATTTATTATTTCAGACAAAACTAAGCACATACTACAACAAAGCTTGTTTCAACAGTATTAGCAGGAAATTCATATTCTGAGTTTACTGTGATTGGTAAGGGAAAACATTAAGGGTAGGAGTGATTAGTTGTAATTTTAATGAAGATGACCAGGGAAAAACTATGATTACCTTTTAAAAAGAATCCTACCGCAAATGTCAAGACTTTAAATTGGGATATTAGGCTTATACAAAATAAAATGTCATTTGTAGTTTTCTACCTACACTTCATTAACTACAGATGAAATCTGAACATTAATAGAAATCTAACATTCACTTCCTTGTAACTATAACCTACTGGACTTATTTAGATACAAAAGGTGAGAAAAATGCAGATATTTAGGTTATGCAAAGCTGTGCAAATTTAAATTGTAAAAATAAAAAACACCGTTCTGTATCATTTGATATTACAAAGACCTAATTCCAAAAGATTTAGAATAATCTGAACTTTCAGATATAAAACATTATTTTAACAGTAAGAAAAAGTAAAGACTTAATGAGTTTCCACCTGGAGCCTGCTCTGTCTTTAGTTAAATACAACACTAAGTAGTAGGGGGTATTCTTTTTAGTTATAGTGAAATCAGCAAGAATTTGGCCTTGTTTGTTTGGGCTATAAACAAAGATAACATGGGCTCAGAATATGGCCCCAAAGTGAAAGAAACACTCCAATGTGACCATAATCAACTTCTCTTTCCTTAATACAATACATAACTTGTGTTATCAGCAACTTATTAATAGTTTTTTTCCAATCTACCAGCTTAAAAGTGAAAAACATGAAACATACCATGCATACTTCCAGAAACAAGACAGTTTTCCATTCATACGTGAAATTAACTGAACAAAAATTAAATAACTAAAGCCGCAGAGTAAATAATAGAAAAATGTAAGTCTAAGAACTGTAAGCAACTACTGTTCTCTTTCTGCAGCTTTGGGAAAAAAAGTACCTTTTGTCAAAAAAAGTATTTATTATGCTATATATGGGTTATGATAGTTGGGCCCTTCCTACCTGGTCTGTAAAAGCTGGTGGGTGTAGGCTCCTTTGGCCACCATTATTGCATATTGATGCTATTCTGTACAACAGCTGACAAGCAGCAGCAATCTCCCAGCCCCTGCTCCCAGCTGTAAGGGACAAGAACAAGGGCTGTGGTGATACTTGTTTATTCATTGTTGCTGCTGCTGCTGCTGAAGCAGCAAGCTAAGAAAAGCATATGCAACTGACACAGAAGACAAAAATGGTTCAGGCCCAACCTACCTAGCAGGTCTGCTTACATCACTATATGATACAATTATTTAAGAATTTTTTTTTTTTCTTAAAAAGTAGGATGGGAAGAGTAGAAGACAAAATTAGTGTTTTGATTAGAAAGTGAACCTATAATGTATCTAAGGAAAAAAATTAATGACACATGTAATGATCTTCAGCTCCTAGTTTAGATTTAACTGCTCAATTATCAAAATTCTCAGAAAAGTTTTAGCCAGATTTGCCATGAATTCATAAATTCATATTATCTTTCCTATCCATTCTCCTGGAAAATAAGAAAGTATCTAAAATTTAATCAAGAAATGAAATTATATTTTGCTTATAAAAAGCTCCAGACTCCCAAGTTCCACATATCTAATCATCACCATATGTTTGCAATCAGACCCTATTAACAAAGAAGATTTTAGCCCATAAACTTTTTTTTCTTTTACAAAAAAACTCCAACTATTAAAAAAATTTCCACATGTAATTTATCTACTTTAAATGTGTAATATGAAGCTAAAAACTTAGTACATAATATCAAATGATGAGTAACAAATAGAAGTATTCTGTCAAATTATCTTTAAATTTAAATGTGATGCTATTTATATTCAATAGCATTAAATTCATACTTCAATTTTAAATGTAATCCTTATCTTTTAATGACTTAAGCAATTTTTGATTCTGAAAAATATTTAAAAACTCAGGAAAATTAGGACATCTATAAATTATTTTTTTAAATGCTAGAACTGGCTGAATTTAAATAATATCTAGTCAAGAAGGCTAGATTTGGGATTTATTAAAAATAAAATATAAAACAGAAGTACCTAAAATTCAGATAAAAACATTTTGTGGGAAAAAAAAGGGAAAAACCCAATCTTTTATTTTTATCAAAATTGAAAAACAACTGTTCTGTTTAGCAGCAGTTCAGTAACAAATAATGCTAATAAAAATAAAAGAAGTAATTCTGAGGATCACAGGGTAACAAAAATACTATGATACATTTATTATGAAAGCCAAACAATGGAAAAAACTAACAGCAAATATCAAAAAAAGATATTTAAAAATTAAGACACAAAAAACAAATTAATGAACTATTAACCAATGGATTAATCAGTCTCGGGAACTACATCTGAAATACACTACATGTTTCTCTTCCAAGTGACTCTAATCATGAAACAGGAAAGTAAAACTAAGCCAAATCATACATGTTAACAAAATACCAAAACTGTGTTTTGTCGTGCTAAGAACTGAAATTTTACTTCAAAATGATATTTAATGAAAAATTTAAATCTTCTCATTACTTAAATATTGTTTTGAAAATGGTTATCAGAAATTATAATTCTGAAAAGAAAAAATAGACTAAGAATATATTTTATTGGTTGGTCAAGAAACACCACAAAATACACACATACAAAACTGCCTCAAATAAACATTTAAAAATTTTTTTAATTGACTATTCTTTAATGAATCCACAGCAACATTACAAAACCACAATAAAGAAAGTTGTTACAGCTGAGAAACTGCTTAAAATACGTTGTCCTTATAAACTAGAATTATTTACCAATGACAATGAAGAATTTCAAGTACCTGAGTGGACATGTTAAATTTTCTCTATTCTAGTTTATCCTAATACTCTTTCCCTGATAAGGATAACTATTTCAAAAAAATTTGAACACTGACAGTATAACTGTATTTTAGAAACAATTAAGAATTTTTCCTGAAAATGAATATTTTTTCACCCGGAAAATGCATTTAACCCAGAATATAAACACTGCCCAAATAAGAAGTGTATCAGAGAAAAAAAAACCACAGTAAGTCTTTTTCCCCAAATCCTGGTATGATAAAGTACTTACCAAGGCTTAGATATAGATAATCAGGTTTGCAAATTTAAAACACCTAAAATCCGTAGAAAATGTCCTTTAAGGGGTAGTTAAAGGATAGCCAATCACACATAGCAGTAAAAGCCTTTATTAACCTGTCTTCTAAAATAACACACACTACTAATTAGGTTAAAGTTTCTTATCCTGTAAGAGCTGACCAAATACAAGAAAACTATTAATATTTGCACCAAATCTCTTACATGTTAGATTATTTACTAAGCTAAAAATTTGGAAGTTTATAAGCCAGTATATAGTTATAGAGAGATGATTTTATGGTGCTAAATATTTGTGTCCAAATAATAAGTTTTGACAACTTAAAAGATCATAAATCATAAACTCTCTAAATTAGAAACTCTGGGGATTGATGTCTTTATCTAAAATATCAACTCAAAAGCTACCACTCTTCCTCCATTTAACAACAGGCTGTGTGCAAAGATATCTGGATTGAAACTGATAAATTGAATCTGGATTTGTTTTTATTTTTCAGACATTCAGAAACCACATTTTTCACTTTTCATCTTAATGTTTTCTAATCTGAAAATCACTGGTTAAGTTAGAGGGGGAAAAAGTTGTATTCATTTCCATCTTATTTAAACTAAGCTGCTTATTTATAACATTCTCAAATCTAAGCTATGAAGACATTCAATACCCTGTATTTATCTCCAACAGTATATAGTGACACCTTACAGTATAATGATATCAATATGTGAACTTTGCCCTTATATTAAACTGATTTCTATTAAATTTTAACATTTTATTTAGCTTTAACTGTTAATGGATTCACATTCCTGGATTATCTAGTATCTTATAATAAATGCTGAATATTAGTTTTTAAATATTTTGTTACGTATCTCAATGTTCAAACACACATTAGAGAATTTGCTTTAAAATAACTGAACATTTAAAGATACAAGCAGTTATATGACAATTACACTTCACTCATAAGACAAAATTAACACTTTTCTTAGGAAAACAAATCTTTGCTATCTCTCCTGTATCGTAAGCATATAAAGTAAATATTTTTAGGTGAAAAAAAATTTAAAGAAAAATTCATATTATGCTCTATTTTAGTAAACCTCACTTTAGCAAATACTTTTTTAAAAAATATGCTAGGGTTAATACTTTATCATGTGATTAATATTTTTACCATGCAAAAATTAACCACTGCTTAGTAATATTGTTCAGTAAGTTCATTTTCATTATACCAGGTCACTGTTTACAAAACAATCAAAAATTTTATTAGCTAAGTATCTGAAGCCTTCAAAAAACTATAAAAATCAAACAAAATATACTAGAAAAGTGGCTCTGTGATAAAGTATTTTGGAGGTAAAATTAAGTCACTGGAAGTTTTGGTATTCTACATTTTTATAGTCTGTAACTTTTGATATGAACAATGTAAATATTTTATTCAGAGTACCTATGAGTAAGATACTAGTTTCTGCTTAAGAAAGTGGGTTTTTCAGTTTCAACCAAAATGCCACTTTTGGTTAGGATGGTATCTGGAATACTTTAAATTCTCTTAAAATAGTCTCATTAATCTTACCTAAACTTATAGGCTCTACCTATCATTATACCTGTCAAACAGCCAAGCACCAAATTCTATTTGATTTAAACCTTTCATTTTATGAGATGAAAAGTGTACTATTTAATTCTTCTTTATATACCAGTATAATAACCTTAAAAAAAAAAAAAGAAAAATCATTATATATATTCTTATTTTTAGAATGAATAAATTCAGTTGGGACTGGATCTAATAAAAGTCGATGAGAATAGCAATTATATTAAAAAATGTGGAGTTTTAATAAGAGAAGCCTACCTGACCACTTCACAGATTTCTGTCTATTAATAAATCTTTATTGGTTTTAGCTCACCTAAAAGTTCTAGCTTTACTAATGGTCTAGTCCAATTATACTGCAAAGATATGAAATAGTATGCTTTTAAAATTCATTAGTATACCTTAATCTCCTATCATGTTCCAATGCATTATGTGAGTGTTCAATCAGAGAAGTTAGGTTGTTCTCCAGAATTGGCTCTCTCCTAAAGGTCAAAACCTGCAATAAAAATGTCATGTATTATAGCATGAAGACACTCAACAGATTTCCGCCTCCTGCAGTTCCACAGTTGATCCCTGAACACGAAGGTAAAAATCTTCAAAATGACCCCAATCTTGCCTATGTTCAAAGAAACCCTAACTTGAAAATAATGTTTTTTAAGCAGAAATAACTTGATTAGAAACACCTGTGATATGCTTTATCATCTGAAGCCTCTTCAAACAAATCAGATTAATATGTTTCTGCTTTCATTTCTCTTTAGGGCATTCATTTTCAAAGTTGTGTGTGTGTGTGTGTGTGTGTGTGTGTGTGTGTATAAGTGCTGGAGGACTGGTAAAGGTGACTCCATAAGGAAAATATCAGAAATACAGTTTGTGTTTCTAAAACTCATAAAATCCACAGTTAAAAGAACTACTCAAGAGACAGAGATAAATTTTTAACTACCTTTCTCCCCAAATTATCAAACATTTTAATGATGACAGAAATTACTATTCTTAAGTTTGGTCTTTTGCCATGCCCAAGTGAACAATTATACTGATATTTCCAAATATTTTAAGACATTACAGTTCTAACAGAAAAAAAATTTAGAATTAACTTTTTAAATAAATTAAAATATTTATAAGTAACAAGTGGATGACTATTGGGCCAATGGTTTTTTAATATTTCCAGGTAGATGGTGTAACCAAATGTATAGAAGTGGCTTCTTCATTTGTTTCACTTGAATCTTAATGATTTAATGGCAATTATGTAAAAATATAAAGTTGTTAAATTACCATAGGTTTATACCGTACTGTATGTTAACGAGTTCAGTTTTCTACTGTTATTTAAGAATAGCTTAGGAAAAGAAATGAGAACCAAAAAACCTTTATTCGTCTGCCGCCAAATATTTAACAACAAATAGCACACATATGTAACTCACAAACATCAATCCAAAAACCATGACATTTTGAAACATTAAAATCATTTCTACATAGTCCTTCTCAAAAGATCTAGACAAAGTTTTCTATATTTGAGCACTCTGAAAATTAAGGTGTCACAACTCTAAAAATCACAGAAAGAAAATAGAAACCATTATGTACTCCATGCCAAAAGTTTTTAAATAGTGGGGAAACAACAAATACTAGACAATAAAGAACAAAAGAGGTTTGGATCGAAGACAAATATTAAACCAAATGTGTATGATAAGAAAAAAAAGATGTAGCCTCCCCAAACTAGTACAACTCAATGTCAAACATATTACAAAGTAGTTATTTACACTTAAAACCCAGTGCAAAATTTTTCCAGGGCAAAGACTTTTTAGTGAAATATGACAGTAATAAAAAAAGTATATTAAACTTCTCATAATTAGATAAAAAATATTAAAAATAAAATTAATATGTGTACTTAATATCAGTTCATATTTGAAACTTGTCTTTCTAAAAGGAGAGCCTTTAAAGCATCTCTAAGACAGACACTGGGGAGGAAAAAGGCAAAGGAAAATCATTTCCCTATAAGAAAGCAGTATTTATAGGAAGCCTCTACAGTCATTTGTATATGCAAATAATCAGACAAACATATAAACATTTATTAGTAACGTGAAATTCTAAAAGTGATACTACTCTTAAGACAATCACGACTTTAAAGTCTAATACTATCACTAGCAAAAATGACTTAATCTAATTTTTGACACTTATTTGAAAGTGGTAGTTTATTATTGATTTCCTTTGGTCTTAAGAGATGTGGGGCTACCAAATTTCAGCAAGTCATAGTTTGAGTCTAATTACATGCCAAATTAGTTGCCTGGCCACAGTGTTTCTAAGTTTGCTAAATAAAAATTAGTAACAGTAAGAAATAACAAAACTACATGTACATGAACACACTGGCATGACAGTTCTTTCTAAACTGTGCTTTCTAGTCATAATCAGACCAATAACCTGTTTCTTCTAAAAAAGGGTTAAAAAGAAATCAATGTGGGAATTATTAAGTTTCACTAAACAAAAGGAAAAAAGAAAAAAGCCAATTTTAGGCCAGTGAAATTTTTTAAAATGAGAGACAAATTTTTATACAATAAAATTTCAAAATAGTGTATTTAACTGATTTTTTTAATTGGAGAAAGCTTATGTATCACATAGAAGAAATACCCAATACAGTCTCTGGGCATTTTTTTTCTTGTAAATCTTATTAACTGACCAATATTGAAGTATATTGTTACTGCATGCCAATAAACAGAAATAAAAATATACATGTCTTCACAAACAAAAAACAAAAATGTAGTACACAAAACATGATGAAACAAGGGATCCAGAATATGAAAGCTATTGTGAAATTTTCATCCTTGGTTCCAGTTTTTGGTAAC
Source organism: Neofelis nebulosa (assembly GCF_028018385.1). Classification (NCBI taxonomy): domain Eukaryota; kingdom Metazoa; phylum Chordata; class Mammalia; order Carnivora; family Felidae; genus Neofelis; species Neofelis nebulosa. The sequence continues at coordinate 222,592,851 of NC_080782.1, forward strand.
ATTAAAAAGTGATATTAATCTGATTAGAAAAAAATGTAGTGTTACTTGCAAACACTGGAGGCTACATTTTGTACATGTACAACTAAGACAAGTTAATAGCATTAAAGCAAAGTTTAAAATTGCACTTTTATTTGGAGTTTAAAAAAAAATTGAAAGGCAAACAAATGAATATCAATGCTACCAGGAAGACTGACACCTTACCTTCTCTAGTTCCCTCTCCCCCATGTTATATAAACATAGCTTTAAAAAGAGTAGAGCTACTGGCAACACCTTTACCCACCATTGTTTTCCAGAGGGAATAAATGACTTTTCTAGTCCTTACAATAGAAAATAAATGAGAATTATCAATTTCTACAGAGAAATATGGATACTATACGTAATAATAATATACATGTTGGAACTCATACCTACATGGCCACAAATCTAAAAACCCATCACATAAAAAGAGAAAATATTTTAAATGCTGTCATTTTTATTTAGGTGCTAGTACATTCTCAAGCTTTAAGTGTAGTATTTTAAATAAAGGAATCCTTCACTTCTTTAAAAAATGGCTTATTAAATAAAACAATTCTTCACCATCACTCCTTAAAACAAACAAAAACCCTCATAAACCAAAGCACTAAGAAAGTATGGTTAAGTGTAACCCGCCTGGTGGAATTTAAAGCCCTCTCTTAACCCACCCTCAAAACTCTCCAAGTCACATAATAATCTGAATGAAAATTAAAATCCCAAACCCAAAATAACAGTAAAAAAAGCAAAACCTGATAGTTCTGTATCATAGGTAAAATTACACTTAAAACAGAAATGAGGTCTACAACTTCATTAAGTCAAATTTTATAGAGAGGATAATTAGCACCTTTCATGAAATTTTCATGAGATGATTCAAAATAAACAGCTTTGAAAAAAGCTAATGAACAAAGATTCCACAATTGAAATTCTTGTTATGAAGGTAATACAAAATAGCATTATTTATAAACTCAGCTATTTCACTCAATATAAATTATATTTATAGCCCTACAGAGATTTTAAAAGTCGTGGGATCTTTTCATTTGAATATTTTCTAACAATGTATATTTGACCTAATGTTAGAATACAAACTAAGTTTCAAAATTTCAACTGCTATTCATAAAAGAACATTAATTTCTATTAAATTAAAAAATCTTTTAAAAAGTATCTACAGCTATCTTGTTTATCACTGACTTCACCGATTTGCTTTGAAAACCACACCCGCCTTTTATCAAGATGCAATTAAACGGAATGACAAGCTTGGTAATAAATAGAAATATATTGACGGCTGTCTCAACCAACATTAAACAAAAATGAACTGAAAACCAACCAAGTAAGACACAACACACCCACAATGGTGTATGCGATGTATTTCTTCACAGTGAATTTATCAAAGGAATGAAATCATACATAAGCACCTGTGCATACTTACCTGCTGTATTGTCTAAATTAAGCAACGTAAATTTCTTGTTAATAAAGTTTTAAGTCCACAGCAATGGCTGAATTTGCAAAACCCATGTGTTTTAAGTTAGATGTGGAAAATAAATTTAAATACATACAATTTTCATGGGCAATGTGGGGAGGCTCATTCCTAAGAAATTTTAAGTTTCTTATCATCAAAATAAAAGAAACAATTCTCCCGAAATCTGCATCGAAATGTGTAGCTTAAGTTGAAAATTTTCTGCCAAAGAAATAAAAACCCTAGATCCTACAGTTAGTTTTTAACCAACAGATAACAGGGGCAAACACATAAAAGTCTTGCAATTTCAGCCAACAGAATTACAATTTCTGCGAAAACTGCATCCTCAGTTTTACTTTTAATACACATTTCAGAACTGTTCGAAAGTCCTTTATGGAAGAAAAAAATACTAAACACCAGCTTCCCCCCCCCCACCCCCCAAACTCCCCGTCTTAACGTTTCCTAACTATTTCCGTGGTTCTCTAAAAGTATTTTTCTCAAAGTTGAGAATCACAATCTAGTGTTCAACTTTCAAACCCCCTAGTCCCGCTCCCTTCCAGCCAATCAGGGGGTAACAAGTCCGGTGTTTTGGGAGCTCCGTTAGACACAATTTGAAAAACATCACATTGCGCTCTCCTATTCTCCTCGGGGACAGATTCTAAGTGAGGGCGGGTCCTCCAGTCTTTACAGAAATAAGAAATCAATCAATCGTTACATCAATTCCAGGGGGAAAAACTCTTTAGGCAGGTGGTCCTAAAGAGTGTGTGAGTGCGGTTCCCAGAAAGCGTTTTTCCTCTTCGCGAACAATTGAAGAGCTGCTGCAAAACCCATCTCCTGCATATTCGCAACCCAGAGCCGCGCGCCCCACATGCAAAACACACCGGCAAAGGGTTAATCAGCGGTGCCTTCAGCGCAGAAAAAGACTCAAAACCTAATAGATCTTTAATGAATAATTTTTACGAAGGCCATTATTTATAAAGTACCACTTAAAACCGTCACTGGCTCAAATCATTCGAGAGTTATCGACTAAGAATTGGTAGAAACTACGACGTAAAAAAAAAAAAATCACTAAAGGGAAAGACAAATAACAGTCCTCGTCCCTCCGCCTCAGTCAAGAGAGTTCCCGAGAAAAGGTGGAGATCGCAAAATTACCGTTAAGCTGTCCGGGCTAAGACTTTTTCGTGAGGAAAACATCAATACAGTTTCACAGATTGCTTTTTTTTCCCTGAGACATGTTTCAGAGATCGGAGGAGTCTTCTAAGAAAAGTGCAACTGGGAGAAGGAAATTGCAAGCTCCAAACCCTATCTTTCACCCCCTCCCCCCCCCCCCCAGAAAAAACAACACCGTGAGAGCAAAGGACAAAAATCCCGAGCAAAAAGCGAAAGTCCAGCATCTTCCCTAGGAGCCCGCTGAAACCTCAAAAGTCTGCCCCCGCCCTATCTTGCCCAAATTGGAAAAGCCAGACACCGTCAGGGTTACTCCTGCCGGGACCGAGGAGCGCAAAGCCGTAGGGCTACGTTGTGAAACCCACATTCCGAGGGCACCTCACGCTTCAGCGTCTAACACAATATACAGTGCTGGGTCCCGCGGACAGCAGGTCCGCACGACGCACTGGAGGCACCCACTAGACTCTCGGTCCTTAATTTTCCGTAGATCTTAAATTTCATGTCACGAGAAGACGGCCGTCAGCGGGCCGGGAAAACTGCGATTAAAGACCGCTCGGTTTGGCAAATGGGGGAGGGGACGCTCGCCCCTCTCCTGTCAAGAAGCCCCGGCCTGCGGAGCCCCGCCGCGCCCCGAGCCCGGCCCCGGGCGGGGGGTCCCGCTGACAGATCTGCTGGGCGGCGGCTGCTCCGCCGCAGCCCGTCAGAGTCCCGCTCAAACTGCAACTCCCCTCCCCCCACACCCCCGTCTCTCCGCGCTCCCGCCACATTCCGCCCGCCGCCGCCCACTCGCAGACACTCAATTACCCCCAACCCCATCTCCTCTCATTTTTAGCAATTAAAATGAGGGCGGACCCAGTGCCCACTCGCTGCAACCCCCCCCCCCCCCATCGCCTGACGGTCCCCCACTGCCACCTCCCAGGTCCCGCTGTTACTTCTTCAGGTTCTTACCGTCTGCGCCAACCCTGGTGAAGCTCCGCGGGCTGCCCTTTGCACGAAGTAATTTTTGGCAATTTTTTAAGTGATTTTTCGGCGGAGTCCTAGCGGCGCTATAATCTCGGACAGGTTATCCCGTCTCTCCCGCTAGATTGATGAGATCAGGCATCACTCGAAAATGGCGCCGAAAGCGCTGAGGCTCCTCATTCAAATTCGTTAGAGCCAACCCCGCCGCCCCGGGGCATGCCGGGAACGCGGGCTGCCTCCACAGCTGTCAATACCGCCTCCTAACCCTTCTCTAGCTTTCCCGACACTTCTGCTCATGCGCAAACTCCTACCCCAACCTCCGCGCCTTGTACATGCGCAGAATCGTCGCTGTTCGCCGCTCGCACTTTGCTTCCTCAGTCTCTCCTCCGACCTCCTTTCTTGCGCGTGCGTGCAGCTTCTTTGCTCAGCCGCGGACGTGGAGGAACTGTGGGGACTGTGGGCCCGAGGGTCCATAGATGACTTGTCAGTCGATCGGCATTATTTTACTGTTCGAGGAAAACGAATAAGCGTGCAGCCTAGACGAAAAGAAAAACGTTTTATTGCCAGTGTCTAAACTAACAACGGACTGTGTCTCTGAGACCCTGTGTGTGGATACACGTGTACTTAAAACAGCCCCGCCTGTGTGTAGAGCACTTGCTGTATGTCAACGCTTTGCAGGAGCTATTGCACTTAAGCCTCAGAACAACTTTATGAGGTAGGTACTATTATTATTATCGGTTTGCAGACCAGGAAAGCAAGGCTCAGAGAATTTAAGTAATTTGCCCAAGGAGGCACAGGTTGCAAGCACGTGGATGAGTCCGCATCTGTCAGATTCTGAAACTTGGGGCATTCTGTTTCTTGCTGTGCGATCCAACCTGAGCACACACAGGAGGCGTGGTTTCCCCTCCTCAACAACTTTGTGTGTGTGTGTGTGTGTGTGTGTGTGTGGTGTGCGTGTGCTCTGGAGTGAAGGATTACTTAAGTGTGTTGTAGCCCTTCTCGATTCTAGGCTGTTTCGAAGGCGCTTTCATCGAGTCCAGTTTCTCACCGTCTCACATGTTCCTAAACATTCTGCTCTGTTTTGGGGAGGTGAATGGGTAGTCTTTGGGTATCACTTAGGGTGATTTTTTTTTTTAAAGGGTGGTAAAGGAACTGAAACTATCGAAGACGGGTTTCCATTGTGCGGCACGTTAATAAAGTAATAATAGCTAGATACCACGTACACTGTGGTACTGTACTTTGTACTCTGGCTTGGCACGGAGCTAAATAAACGCTTTACGGATTGATCGTGTTTGCCCCTAAAAACAGTCCTGTTATATAGGTATTAATGTCATTTTATACATGAGGGCACTCGAGACTCAGATTAAGAAATTTGCCCCTAAATCTTAGAACTAGTAAGTAGAAAGAGGCACAAAACGTAGACAAATCTGTGCCCACGTCCCCAAACTGGACGCTAAGATAGCAATAATTGATGATAAAGTTGTCAATATTTTAACACCTTCCTTAGAAACCTCTTTTAAGCATTCATATGCTTGGGAGAGTTATCCTACCCGCCACCAAGCTAGTTAGGATGAAAATGAAAACAAAACAACTGCCATTGATCCTATATTGTTACATTTTAAGATTATTTTTGACTGGTTAATTTTTTCCTGATCCCAAGTGATAATAAGCTTTCTAAAGAATCCAACAGTCTAAAAGCTGGGGTATTGCTACATTTTTTTTTTCCAGTTTCTGTTGCAAAACAACTTGTGATGAACCGTAAGTAACTGTAGGAGTATACAAAAACATACATATATCATTGCGAGGGTTAAAGAAGATGATGGATATTGAAAGTGCCTGAAGTACTAAGAAGTAGGGAAATGGGAGAAGGCTAGCATGATTTGCATTATTGAGGTACAATTAGAAAAGAAATGGATTTTAATAATTTGAGATCAAGAAGTAATGTTGCAAAGTAGTATGTTTGTTTTACATCTCTGGTACTTCTGTTCACTGGTTAAGTGGGTGGACTCTGGAACTAAACTGCCTGGATTTGGATCTCAGCCTTGCTACTTATTAGCTTTATAAGTTACTTTTTCTCAATTCTATCTCTGTAAAAGGTGTAATGCTATTATCTCATTGGGTTGTATGGATGTAAATGTGGTAATATAGTAAGTGCATTTTAACAGCGGTTGGTGTATTAGTAAATATTAGCTATTGTTGTCAGTCATTAACACTAATCTTTTAAAATAGGTTCTTATGTTTTAAAAAGCTAAGCTAGTGCCAACAGGAGTTAAACATTTGTGATCAAAAGCTCCTTGATAAAGTAGCCTGACCAATTATTTTTGCCAAATATGAGTAACAGTCTCTGCCAGATGAATAAGGATGTCAATTTATCATTAAGAGTATCCTATGGAAGTGGAATAGTTTTATTGCTTTTTCTAATTATTAAAATTAAGGAGGGGGGAAGAGCAAAATGAGGCCAGTCTAAAATATAAAGTAAAATATAAAGTAAAAACTACCCAAATTTCTGTCATCCAGAGATAAGTATATATTCTTTGTTCTTTAAAAATATACTGTATCTGTGGCGAGAATCAGCCAGACATAAGTCTGGATAAGTGGTATCTTTAAGGAACAATTGTACTTGAACTGCATGAACTGGTAAATTTTTTATCTAACCCCCTTTATGATATAGTCTGTCAAGAGAATTCTAAAGTGATGATGTTGGTAAATAACATTTACTGAGCAACTACTGTGTGTCAGCTAAGCAAGTGTATGCACTTTCCCCTTGAATCCTCACAGTAACCCTTGAGGTTGGTGCAATTATCTCCATTTTGCCCAGACTGAAGTTTATGTAGAGGTCACTTTTAGAAGATTTAAGTCCTGTTTTGTTTAAAATACTATTTCATAAACCAAAAACCCTTCATAATCTCAATTCACCAAAACAGGAGGAAAACAAAATCTAGTAACATGGTTCCTATGCCTGAACAAAAAGCCCAATTGGAAGATGTTTTGAAAACGACGAATTTTATGTTTGACCACAAGGGGGTGCAAATAATTGAGTTGAATTTTAAAGGAAAAAAAAAAAGTGTTTTTACATCAGATCATCAAATTCAGAGGTAAAAACTAATAAGAATACTTTCTCCAAACTTTAATACTCCACATAGTGATGTACTTTATGAAAATAAAGAAGTTATTTAGGTACTCAATTAGGATAGAAGTTTTCAGCTTTTTTTCATCTTCAATATGATGAAGAGTTAATCAGCCCTACCCCACTCCTTTCCACAGACCTCATTTGAGTCTCTGCATACTCTTTACTTGTCATAACAGTAGAACTGAAGTCATAATTTAAAATCTGAGGTTTTACTTGGAAACTGGAATGCAATCACCAGCAAATGAATGGTAAATGTGGGTAATGTGGAGAACAGAGGTTTTGTAATTTCAATGCTTTCTTTCCCTCCTGCTGTTTGTAATAAGAAAGCTACAACTGATGGAATGTTGGCTTCAACATATTAACTTATTTAGATAAAACTGTGAAAGCTATAGGTCTTTTCATCTTTTACAAAAGAATGAAGACTTGAAAACATTTTGAACAATAACTTGAAAATTTAGTATACACTGGAGAATGTTTTAAAAACAATTTGCTTAGATGGGTCTTAAAGTAACATTTATTTTCCTGTTGGTCTTGTTTCTCTAAGGTGGACTTAATTTTTAAAAAATCTTTTTACTTAGAAATAATTTTAAATTTACAAAAAGTTAAAAAATAAAAATAATTTATAGAACATCCTTATCATCTGCTTGCTCTTGTGCAAAATCTCTCTCACCTCATACATGTATATTTATATACAATTTTTTTCTGAACCATTTTAGGTTAATTTACATACATTCTGACCTGTAACCCATGAATACTTGATAGTCTTACATTGAACTAATACTTCAATCTACCTCCATATTCCAATTTTGTAGGTTGATCCTTGTAGCTTTTCTCCCTCTAGTATAGGAGCCAGACTGGTGTCAGGTACTACATTTAGTTGTCATGACTCTTTAGCTTCCTTTACTTTGGAACATTTCCAGCCTTTATCTTTTATTACCTTGACATTAAAAAAAAATTTTTTTTTAATGTGTATTTATTTTTGAGAGTGAAACAGAGAGCAAGTGGGGGAAGGGTAGAGAGGGCAGGAGACACAGAACCAGAAGCAAGCTCCAGGCTCTGAGCTGTCAGCACAGAGCCTGATGCCGGGCTGGAACTCATGAACTGCAAATGTTGAGATCATGACCTGAGCCGAAGTTGGATGCTCAACCTAAGCCACCCAGGCACCCCTGACCTTGACATTTTTAAAGAATATAGCTTCTCACTCCACCCCTCTTTTAAATAAAACGTTCCTTATTTTGTTTTTGTCTGATGTTCCCTCATGATTAAATCGGGGTTATATATATATTCTCAACTGGACTACTGCACAGGTGACCACTTTTAGAAGCACATGATATCCATCTTTCCCTCATTGATAATAATTAGTTTTGATCACCTGGTCCATATGTGGCCCGAATTTTCCATTCTATAGTTACTCTGGGTTTTGTTTTTTTTCTTCCTGGCAATTAAAAAGCAAATTGTGGGGAAATATTTGAAGATGCATCCTGCTCATCATCAAAATTCCCATTTAAATTTAGAATCAACTGTTGCTGATATAATTTTACCATAATGGTTGCAAAATGAGTCAACAAATCTAATGCTCTCTCCACATCTACCAGTCAGCCCATAGCATTCTGTGAACAAAGAGCCCTTTCAACTCTATTTGTCTATTTATTATCTGCATTAACTTAGGAGTTCCTATTTTTCCATTCTGTATTTGCTTTGTTTTCTTGAGTTTTACCTATATTTATTTATATGTGTATATTTTGTATACTTTTTTTCTGAATCGCTTGAAGGTAAGTTACATCATGATCTTTCACTTCTAAATATTTGAGTCTGTATTTAATTATTTTGGTGTTTAAATTGTCCCAGATTAAGCTAGTGGGAGCACCTTTAGTTTGGGTACTATATCTTTGTGATATGCCTACATCATTTTTTTTTTTTTTTGAGCACTTCCTTACTTTCTGATATAATAAGATGTTCCATGTTTATCTTGTCTTTAACTCTGCTCCAGCCCTGGAATTAGCCTTTTCTCTAAGGAGCCCTGTTTCCTGTTAGTGCAGAATGGTATTAGAGACCAAGGCTAGGTATGCTTATGCTAATGAAGTGTCTCTGCTTCTTGGATCTTTCGTAAGACTGAACTAGGAAAAAATATACGTACACACACACAAATATATATATACATATATATATACACATATATATACATATACACATAAACAAAACTGTGTATATATAAATGTGCATACACTAATATATACACATGGGTTAATGATATGGGTTTAATTTTAAGTTTTTTTCATTGTAATTATAATTGAGAAGCTATCATAGCAACATTTATAAAGTTCTGAATAAAGTCAATGAAATCACAATCCACACAAACTACTCATACAATTTTCACATTCCCTTTGAGTCAATAGCTATTTTAAAAGGTCATGCTGTGAAATAGTTTTTTTTGTCTTTTTCCACTTAACATGTTGTAAGCATCTGTGAATTACTGTATCAATTTTACAATCTTCATTCTAAATCGCTCTACTACATGTCATTAGCAGATTCTACCATTCTATTGCTGGACATTTAGGTTATTTTAATATTTTGCTATTATAAAAAATTCTGAAGTGAACATTTTTATGCATATACCTTTTCTAATTGACTTTCTTATTTGTTTGCTTATTTATTGGAAGATTTCCCAGAAGTAGGAATACCAGTTCCCACAGGTAGGTATGTTTTGATGAGTTTGATATGTTTTGGCACACAGATTTAATCAGACATTTACCGAAGTCCATACCAGAATTGGATATACAGAGATGAAAAATATGTAGTCCTTGCCAAGGAAGGAACTGAAAGTCTAATGGAAGATAGATAAATTCTCTAAAAATGACAATTTGATAAAAATAGAGTAAGAGTATGCCTAAACCAGGTTAGGAATAAGTGGCTCAGGAAAGCTTTCCAGAAGTAGAGCTATATCTTGAGGGATTGCTTGGTGGAGCCTTACAGGACTAGGGTTATTCCAGTGTGAAAGAGAGTGTAGAAATCTGCCACAGAAAACATTTTAAACATAATCATTGGAGTGTAATGAAACAGAAGTCATAAAGAACCTGCATGTTCAAGGAAATTCGGGTAGTTTGTGTGATTTGCTGCTACGTGGCTTTGGAGGAGTTGAAAAGTTCAGCCTGATCAAGTGGATAGAGGTTAAACCATGAAGGGCCTTGTGTGTCACCTTTATATTGATGCAATTGAAAAATCTTAAACCTGTGAGTAAAATGATCAGATTTATATTTTAGAAACTCACTTTAACAAGGATACTGGAGAACAGATTAGAAAATGTGAGAGCAGGGGTGCCTGGGTGGCTCACTTGGTTAAGCGTGACTCTTAATTTCATCTCAGGTCATGATCTCATGGTTGGTGGGTTCAAGCCCCGCATCTGGCTCTCATAGCGTGGGAGCCTGCTTGGGATTCTCTCTCTTCTCTCCCCCACTCGGGCTTTCTCTCTCAAAATAAATAAGTAAACTTAAAAATTTTTTAAAAAAAGAAAGCAAAAAAAGAAAATGTGAGAGCAGTGGTCAGATCCTCCAGAGGCTATTGTGGTATCCAGGCAAGCAATAAATAGTACTTGAACGAAAGAAGTAGAAATGGGAGTGAAATGAAGTTCGAAAGGGATTGGATTTATTTATTCAGTATTAATATGTAGGTATTTCTAGGTAACTATTTTTAGCACCTCTTCTGTGTCATGTGTTGTGCAAGGTACTGAGCATATAAGTGGGGTGACAAAATAGTCACAGTTCTTGTGGTGTGGTCTAGTGAGAGAAACAATGTGTAAGTTAATAGTCATACAAATTACAACTGTGATAAGTACTGTAACAGAAAAATACAGATGCAGTGAAAGCATACACCATGGAGACCTACCTAACACTGGAGGTTTAAGCAAGGCTCTCCTAAGGTCGGACAGTTAAGCCAAGGCTTAGGAATTAGCTAGGACAAAAAGGAAGAACATTCTAAGCAAAGGAAGAACATATGGTAATATCCTGAGCAGGAAGGACTGGTACATTCAATGCCCATATGGCTAGAGCGGAGTAAGTAAAGATGGAAGAACTTGGAAGATAAGACTAAAGAGGAGGTTTAGGAGGCTTTATATATGGAGAAGAGCAAGAAGGAGGTATGTCACAGGACTCCTAGGTTTCTGGTGTGGGCAGCTGAGTAGCTGTGGGTGCCATTTCCTGAGATAAGGGAACTAGGTTTGATGGATTTTGATATATGAAGTATTGATTTTGAGATGCCTGTGGGCTAAGTACATCCTCCCCATCCTCACTTTATAGATAACTACATATTAGGATTGGATTTTATTTAGAAGTCTGGAATTTAGGGGAAAGCTTTGGTTTGCATGTTGTCTATAGATTTACTAGTTGATCAATTGTAGATGGTAGTTTAAACTATGGGATTGGATGAGGTCACTGAGATATGCAGAATGATAAAAAGGTTCAACACAGAATCTTGGAGATCATTGTTTGGTAGCTACACAAAAAATACACAGGAAAAAATTCACTATAAATATTAAAGACATGACAAACTGAAAAATATTTTTAACCTATAAAGCAGATAATGGGTTAATATCCTCAGTGTATAAGAGATAAGTCTCTAAGAAAGATAGAGGGGCGCCTGGGTAACTCAGTTGGTTAAGCAGCCAACTCTTAACTCTTGATTTTGGCTGAGAGTACGATCTCTTCTCATTCCAAGAGAATGCTTAGGATTCTCTCTCTCCCTGTCTCTCTGCCCCTACCCTGCTCACTCACTCACTCTCTCTCTCAAAAATAAATAAATAAACATTAAAAAAAGAAAAGAAAAATTGAACAGTTAACAAATACAGTTAACAGAAGAAAAACAACAACAAAAAAAGTATTTATAAAAGCAAAGCTTGGAAGTGAAAGTAAAGAGGTTTGTAAGTTTTCACTATCTATCTCATTGTTATGGAATTACTTTTTAAAATCAACAAGTGAGGTGTGCCTGGGTGGCTCAGTTGGTTAAGTGTCTACTTGGGCTCAGATCATGATCTCATGGCTCGGTAATGATCTCATAGTTCGTGGGTTCGAGCCCTGCATTAGGCTCTGCGCTGCTTCACATTCTGTCTCCCCATCTCTGCCCTTACCCCACTTGCAAGCACTCTCTCTCTCTCAAAAATAAACATTTAAAAAAAATCAATAATTGAGGATGTTGTTAAAAGACTGGAGGGTGCTGATGGATGGATGGGTCACACAATTCTTATAAATCTGCTTTTTAAAAACATGTGCTTCTCTTGTTCATAAAGAATTAGATCCCATTTGTTACCATGAGTTTAGTGTTGTGATCATAGTCATAAAACTTGAGAGCTATGGAGAATCCAACTAGATGATCTTAAGGTATCCAAAGATGCAAAACAAACTAGTGATGAAAGTTAGCTACAATCTTAGTGGTAGATGGAAGATTTAAATTATATGTAATTTGAATCTGGGAGTCATGTCTATAAGATCACCCCTTTTTTAGGGGGGCTCTGATAATTAACTTCAGTGCCTGGGATGGTAATCCTAACTTGCTTGAGGTGACAGTTTTTACCAGTAAGTCATAGTTTTAACCCCAGGAAGATATAAATTAAATGTAGAATGATTTATTAAATCAAGCATATAGTATTATAGCTTAGGAATGATCTATATATTTTAAGTTCTTGTAATGTTTGAGAAAATTAGGCAAATATCTATTTCAATTAAAAAATCATATTATGAGTGAGTATTATGGAAGTAGAACAGATTCATACATATTTTCAACTCTGATTTAAGGTTGTGGAGGTATAAAGGCTTTTTCCCCCCATATGAAGAATTGTTTTGCTTCCATATTCTTGGGCACAGAGTATGTGACTGAACTAAAATTCATTTACAATTAATAATGATTAATATTTACTGAAGAAGTATGAACTCCCCCACCCCCTTTACCAATAAGGATACCTGGAAAAAGGATAAATCCACTTATTTCGGTTGCCTACCTTTTAAAATTGTGTGAACCTGCTGTCTTTAGATGAAATATTAAACAGAGTTTTAGAATATTGTTTTTAAAATAATAGAGTCATAGAATCATATCAGTTAAAGCATACCTCTTTGTAAAAGCTGCTACCCATTGTCATAGTGCCCCCTGCAGCTACTGAGTATAAATTCATAACCACCTACGTGTGATAACTCTTTAAATATGACCACTAATGGGGCTCCCGGCTGGCTCTGTCGGAAGAGCATGTGACTCTTGACCTCAGAGTCAGGGCATGAGTTCTACATGTTGGGTGTAGAGATTACTAAAAAAAAAACTAAATAAACTTAAAAAAAAGTAAATGGTTATGCTGCAGTTTAACAGAGCCCCTCTCAAAAAGTGACACACCTAGAACAGTAAATCCTATATCATATATGGTCTGAAATATACTAAGCATTAGTTAAGTTTTTGTCCTAGCCATTAAAATGTTGATATTTGGGGAACAATATAAGATAATAAAAAGGACTTGTAAATAATAGAGATGGATCTATTGATCCTTTATCAAAAGAAAATTGAAGGGTTTTAATAAAATAAACTTTACGTTGAGTAAAAACTTTAAAAAATTATAACTCATGACCTTCTCAGAGACTTTATTGACTTGGGGTGAGCCTTGGCCTAGAAGTTGAGGAGGACAGGGAGCCAGGAATTTATTAGCATTCATTTCTTATTTTTAGTAAACAGAAGTAAAATTGAGACCCTCTCTGGTCTCTTGGAGATATGACTGAGAACGTGTGATGAGTTCTCTGTGACAATTGAGCCTCATGCTAACATTTCTATTCTTAATATGTAAAACATTATTTCTTTCATGTAGTACAAATCTGTAGGGAAATGAGGAGAAAAAATACAGCATTCTTTTTTGGCAAAGAAATGTTTATGTGTTTAAAACAAATTAACTTTTTAAGGCAGCTCTGAAGAAGTAATTTATTTTAAATAGGTGAACAGTTTACAGCTCTTGTGGGAACACTTTTTCCTCACTTTTCTTCATCATAGGATTAGACCCTATGTTTTTAATTTAAGTCCTTTAATTTTTGCTGTTAACATTTAATTTACTTGATGACCCTATACTGTTAACTTTTGGCCCTGTGAACTCAGGATGGTGTATATATAGAGCATACACCTAATTTTAAAGAAACTCTTAAAGAAACATAAGAGGTTTGAAGTATCATGCGTACTAATTTTTTTTCCTTTTTAGAGGATGTATTTTATAAACATAGATTTTTTTTTAAACCGTTAGATGTTTATGCCATTGGGAGAACAACTCAAAGCTCATGTGACTTAACTGCAATATTTTTAATAAACTGCAAAACTACTCATACTATACTATGGCAGATACAAAACTTTTTCCTGACAAGAAATTCTTGTAGCATGGGACTACATCTAATGATCCTCCCATCTATCTTTATACTCCTATTTCCTTCAAAAGGAAAGGAATATAAAACTGAAAGTTCCTAAAGTTTAATCCTTTAGACGTAGAAAATGTTAGTACATACAGTTGTTAATTATGATAAAGTTCAAAGCTTCTTCTAAATCACTTGATATAAAAATACTTTGTGAATAACTTTTATTTTCCCTTGAAACTAGACCTGTGGACTCTCTTTTGAAAAATCCCCCCCCCCACTACAAAATACATGTGCATTAAAGAATATTAAAAAAATCAGGAATGATTTGGAAGGCATTGCTTGTGAAGACCCCTTAACAATATACTACTTTCCTCCCTCCTTTCCCAGTTGACAAAGGAAGGCTCTACATTTGTTTTTTGTGTCTTGGTATTATTGAAGTACATTCATTTAGCATTATTAAATACTATACTTTGTTTCTCTCCTTCAGGAAAATTGCAGTTTTTTTGTGGAATAGATGGTTCCATCTCTCAGGCATCAGAAAGCAAAGCAGAAAAGATTTGGGGAGGCAGCGGGAGCCCTCTGATCCACCTAGGCCATACTATTCTTACTCCAAGAGTAGCTACAAGGATGCCTTTGCTTTCATCATTTTGGGAGCATAGATAGGGTGATGGTGTCGGTGACAGGATAGGAATAAAAGGAAGCTCAGTTTATAGAGAAAACTCAGTTTGTTAGTTTATCTAATTCCTGATTTGGTTTATGTATATAGCTATGTGTGTGGTACACGTTTTAAAGAATTTCTGATGAACTAACAAGGTATAAAATTGTATTTTGTTATTTAAAATTAATATGAATCCTATTTATCCAACGGTTTAATATGCAGCTTAATAATTATTATGGTTATCTTTAAGTATGCCATTTTTACCCTATTCAAAAGTGAACAGATAGTAAAGCAACAACTGCTGTGTGATAAACACTTAGGTATAGGAGTATAAACAAGGTTTCTGATCTTGGAATAGTGGAGGCTATTTATGTTTCTGTATAAGCCTTCTTAGTTTGCTAATAAGGTAACATGGTTGTAATTTCGTAATTTATTTTATTTTTTGAGAGAGAGACAGAGTATGAGCGGGGGGGTGGGGTGGGCAGAGAGAGTGGGAGACGCAGAATTTGCAGCAGGCTCCAGGCTCTGAGCTGTCAGCACACAGCCTGATGCGGGGCTCAAAATCACCAAGAGGGAGATCATGACCTGAGCCAAAGTCAGATGCTTAACTGACTGAGCCATCCAGGTGCCCCTGTAATTTCATAATTTAAATACTAGGGGAAATGTAAAATGTGTTCTAATTATTTAAGTAAATGAAAGTAGTTTTGTGTGGTTTTACAGTCATGGGGGGAGATAATGAAATTTTGGAGTAGGGAAGTAATGGGATAGAGATGAGGAGGAATCTATAATGACTGCCTGGTTCCTCACTTGGTTGTAGAGTACAACAGTGGTATAATTAACCAGCATAGAGGCAAATGGAGGAAGGCTGGGGATTTTAGTTTATGTGTATGTGTGTATAAGGGCGTGGAATAGAAAACTGGGAAAGGGGAAGGAGATAAGACGTTCAGTGAAGACATATTTAATATGGAAGACTGTCACTGGGATATCCATATAGAGAAGTTCAGTAGGGAAGCTCAGCATGTGCATCTGAAGCTTAAGAGAAAGGCTGGGGCTAGAAGTGGAGTCACTAAGAAGTGACCACTCAGAAGTGGATGTTGAAATTTGGGGGGAACTGGATGCCATTCCTCATAGAGACTGAATATAGTGAGAGGAAATGAGAACTAACATTATTAAGTGGGCAGAGTAAGAGAAGGCAGCAAAAAAAATATATTAAGAACAACTAGCAGAAGGATGGAAGGGGACACCAACGGAGCTCAATGTTCTAGAAGCCAATGGGAGAGAGGATTCAGGAAAAAAGGAGTTAGGATTATCAGAGTATAAAGACAGGTCAAGTAAATTGAAACAGATCATGGGATTTGGCAATTTTGTCATTAGTAACGTTTGCTAGTATGCTTTCAATACATTCATTGATGGTGGCAGAATTCTGTGTTGGGTTGAAAATTATTTTAAATTGAGAAAAATTACAGCAGATTTATATTATTTCAAGGCTCTTCATTTCTTCTTGAAAACAGAAATAAAGGATCATTGTAGGGAGTAGTTTATAGAATTGAGGAGGAGATTTTACAGTGAAGAGAGTTTAATATTTATAAAATGTGGGGAGAGTCAGCAGACAGAAGAGATTAGAAAGAAGGAGGAATAAAGGTAAAGAAAGATCTATAGGAGATTAGGGAATGTGGGATCAGGTGTGCAGTAAAGGAGTTGACCTGGAAGAAAAGGATACTTCCTCTGAGATTAGAAGGAAGGAGGTGAAGATAATTAAATGTATAACTTATAAATGTGGAGCAAGAAGGTTACGAGGTATGTAGCTTATAGTTTTGATTTTTTTTTTTTTCTGGTAAAGGAGACATAAAAGATAAGGGCATAGGGGAAGTAGCAAGTTGGAGTTGAAATAAAGTGGCATAAAAGTCCTAAGGAATGGGAGAGGGAATTAGCCAGGGGCAAGGTTATTAGCAGGAGAGACTGATGTATCTGGGAAACTAAGCTAGATAGGAAAAGATATGAAGCTATGCTGGAGACAGTGGTCTGAAAAAAAGAAAAGGGAATGGTTGAGGAACAGAGGTTAAAATAAGGTAAGAAAGCAAGTGTTTAGAGAGGAAGGGAGTGAAAAAATTGGAATGATAGGTGGTGTGGTCACAGATCAAGAATATTGGAGTCTAAGGTTGTGGAACAATTTCTTGATGATCAGAAGGTTGAAGGTGTGGCTCTGGGTATGGATTACTGAATGAAATGGTTGTAAACTGGTGGAGTCAGAATTCAAGGTTGTTGTTGGATAGGTTGTCCATATGGACACTGAACTGGCACATCATGGCAGGAAATGCAGGGGAGACAGATACTGAAAGCCAAGTGCCAAAGTCCACTATAAATAAGAGAGAGTGACTGGGCAATAAAGTAATGGGAATGAAACAGAGGAATAAAAAGTTTCCAAGATTGTTCATTATAGCCTTTTTCTCTCTCACAAATTAAGAGTCATGAGGGCAAGGACTATGTCTTACATAATATTGCAAATATTTGTTGATTAATGGATAAACAAATGATGACCTCATCATTTTGAACAAATATTCATGTTGAATTAGTATTTTTGGAAACTTTGGGTTTTTCTTTTTTTTTTTTTTTCCAACTTTTTTTTTAATTTTTTTTTTATTTTTGGGACAGAGAGAGACAGAGCATGAACGGGGGAGGGGCAGAGAGAGGGAGACACAGAATCGGAAACAGGCTCCAGGCTCCGAGCCATCAGCCCAGAGCCTGACGCGGGGCTCGAACTCACAGACCGCGAGATCGTGACCTGGCTGAAGTCGGACGCTTAACCGACTGCGCCACCCAGGCGCCCCGGGTTTTTCTTATTACAAGCAGTTGATACTAAAGAATATACAACAAGATGAGCAAGATGTAGAAAAAAAATTAATAATCCAAACCCGGAAATAACCACTGTTAGCCCCTTTTATTAAATTTTCATACCTGTTTGTTGTTTATCCTGGCAATAAATATTCAGCTATAATATCCTTTAATGGCTAAGTATTCCACATAAAATAAGGATATACCATAATTTAAGTAGTATCTTATTTGGGGATATTATATGTGTTTTTTTCTCTATTTTTAAAAGGGACAATCTAACATTTAAATTTTTGCTTTATTTCCTTAGGATGCAGTCTTAGAAGTGGATTTTCTGGTAGGGTCTTCATAGCCAGCTTATTTTTCTTTGTTTTAGGCCTATTTCTAACAGACTTGTTATGTGTATTCTTATTCAATTCTGGATTGGATTCAGAAAATTGGACAGTGTTGCAGGTACTGAATGATGTGTAGGCATGCTGATATCCACAAAAGTAAGAACTGGTAAGTAAAAGTCCTTCACAGGAATAATGATAGGTTTTTTTTTTTTTAGCTTATTTATTTATTTTGAGAGAGTGCATGTGTGGGGGGGGAGGGGCAGAGAGAGAGGAAGAGAAAGAATCCCAAGCAGGCTCTGCCCTGTCAGAGCAGAGCCCGACATGGGGCTTGATCCCATAACCCATGAGATCATGACCTAAGCTGAAATCAAGAGTCGGACACTTAACTGACTGAACCACCCAGGCGCCCCAATGATGGGTATTTTAAAAACTTGGAGTTAAGTTTACTTTTCATGAGCACAATAAGAAATGATTCATGAGCTGAATAACAGGATATAGTGGTCAATTCAGAAATGCATATTCAAATTAAATAAAAACCTCTATGAATAACCTACATATTTGTTGACAGCATCCAATTTTAGGAGAGGTTTTAATAAATCATGAATAATCAAGTTCACAGCTTCTCAAACTTTTTCATAAAAGTGTGGTTAATAGTAGAGAAAAGTGAATAATTGCCTTAGAATGCTTGATCCCAAACTAGAATTTTCTTCAGTTTCTTGTCTTAAATTTAATATAAAGGTTGCGTTATATACCATAGAAGCCCTATGTTTAGTGTAAATATGCTTATAAATTTTTTTAAAATCTTGGAATATAAAATTGATATCTAAGAAGATGCCCCATGTTTATTCAGTGGCTTTTAACACCCTGGCATACCATAAGTTTCTTTTGTCCTAAACTGGACTTTTAGAGGAAAGGTTCCAGGTTATTTATGGTTGTACAATATGCTCCTCCTTTTCAGTTTTCTCTTTTATAGTTTAGCCCAGGCTATTTATAGTAGTGTATGGTAGGGAGTAGATTAATTGGTGATTACTCACTTTGAACCTGAGAGTGTTGGAAAGACTGAAAATTCACAGAATGAAAATTTAATATCATATCCAACAGACTACACTTCAAGAATGTTAAAGAAAGTCATTCAGACAGAAAGGAAATGCTACCGGATGGAAATGCAGATCTACACAGAGGAATGATGAGCACTGGAAAAGGTAACTACATGGCCAAATATGTAAGTTTTTTTTTCCCATTTAATTCTCTTTTAAGATAACGATTTAAACAAAAACAATAGCAATGTATTATGGGATTTATAATATGCATTAGTAAATATCTGTCAATAATAGCATAAAGACCAGGAGGAGAAAAATAGAAATATGATATTATAAGGTTCCTTTATTATATGTGAAGTGCTATAAATTTACTTGAAAGTAAATTGTGATAAATTAAATATGTAGACTATAAACCCTAAAGCAACCAGTAGAATAATAACAAAACAGTTATGGCCAATAAGCCAAAAGGACAAAAAATGGAATCATAAAAAAGTACTCAATCCAGGGGCGCCTGGGTGGCTCAGTTGGTTAAGTGTCCAACTTTTGGTTTCGGGTCAGGTTGTGATCTCACAGTTTGTGAGTTCGAGTCTTGTGTCATGCTTAGTGCTGACAGGATTCTCTCTTTCTTTCTCTTCCCCTTCCCTGCTTCTCTCTCTCTCTCTCTCTCAACAGAAATAAACTTAAAAAAAAAAAGTACTCAATCCAAAAGAAGGCAGAAAAAGGAGAAAAGGAGCAATGAACAGATGGAACACAGAACAAATGGAACAAATAGAAGTTAGCGAGACGAGGGGGTGCCTGGGTTGGTTGAATGTCTGACTCTTGATCTTGGCTCAGGTCATAATCTCATGGTTCATGGGATACAGCCCATGTTGGGCTCTGTGTTGGCAGTGTGTAGCCTGCTTGGAATTCTCTCTCTCTCCCTCTCTCTCTTTCCCTCCCTTGCTCATGCTCTTTCTCTCTCAAAATAAAAAAATAAAACATTAAAAAAAAAAAGAAGAAAATAGCAAGATGATAGGCTTAAATTTAATTATGTCAGTAATCACACTAAATGTAAATGATCTAAAAATCCCAATCAAAGAGTACAGACTGTCAGGTTGGATAGCAAGAAAGACCCAGCACACTTTATATGAGATACAAAAATGTTAAGAATGAAAGGATGGTAAAAGATATACCATGCTGATGCTCACATTAGTCAAAAGAAACTGGTGGAGCTGTATTAACATAGTAAAAGCAAAGTAAGATTTCAGAGCAAAGGGTATAACTGGGGTAAAGAAAGTCATTTCATAACAATAAAGAAGTCAGTTAATTAGGAGGATGTGATAATCCTAAATGTTTATGCCCCAAATGATAAAAGGTCCAAAATATGTGAAGCAAAAACTGATAGAACTGTAAGCAGAAACAGACAAATCTATAATTATAGCCAGAGATTTTAATAATTGCTTCAATAATTAAATAATTCCATAATAATTAAATTATTATTATTAAATAATAATCCTCTTAAATAGTTGCTAGGACAAGTTGAAACATAGCAAGGACATAGTAAACTCAACACTAGAACATTCCACAAACAGAAGAATACACGTTCTCTTCAAAAAGAGTACATGAAACATTTACCCAAAGAGACCATATTCTTGGTTAGGGGTTAGCAAAGTATGGCTATGGGACCAAATCTAGCTTGGTTTTATATGGCCTATGAACTAAGAATGGTTTTCACATTTTGAAAGGTTTCTTAAAAAAGAAAAAAATATGTAACAGAAGAGACTGTGTGTGACCCATAAAGCTTAAACTATTTACTGTCTGATCCTTTATAGAAAAAGTTTGCCAGTCTCTGTTTTAGACCATAAAATATGTCTCAATATATTTTAGAGGATTTAAGTCATGCAAACTATGTCCTTTCACCACAATGGAATTAAATTAGAAATCAATAGCAGAAAGCTAACTGGAAAATCCCTAAATATTTGGAAAGTAAATCACATGCTTCTGTGTAACAACCCACTGATTAAAGAAGAAATCCAAGGTGAAATTAGGAAGTATTTTGACCTGAATGAAAATAAAAATACAACATATCTTAATTTATACCAATGAACTGCCTACATTAAAAAATACAAAAAAATCTCAAAGCAACGACCTAACTTCCACCGTAAGAAACTAGAAAAGAACAAATCAAACACAGAGAAGCCAAAGAAATGAAATAATAAAGATGAAGGTGGAAATTAATGAAATAGAAAACAAAGATTAATTAAGAATATCTAAGGAATCAAAGCCTGGTTGTTTGAGATCAGTAAAATTGATAAACCTTTGGCTAGACTGGTTAGGGGAAAAAAAAAGAGAAGACACTTATCAGGAATACCAATGTCAGAAATGAGAGAGGTGACGTCATTACAAATTCTACAGATATTTAGAGGATAATAAAGGAATATTATGAACAACTTTAGGCAAAAAAAGAAAAAAAAAATTAACAACTTAGATGAAATGGCCAAATTCCCTGAAAGACATAAACTACCAAAGCTGACTCAAGAAGAAATATATAACCCGAATGGTTATATATTTATTTCCCCCAAATTGAACTTTTAGTTTAAAACATTCCTGTAAGAAAAATTCTGGTCCATAGGATTTTACTAGTGAATCCTTACAATTTTTAGAGAAAAAAAAAACAAAAAACAAAAAAACCAATCGCTGTAAGCTCTTTCACAAAAGTAAAGAGAAAGGAATGTTTTCAGGCTTATTCTGGAGGCCAGCATTACCCTGATACCCAAGCCACACAAAGACATTACAAGAAAAGAAAACTCTGGACAATTTCCCTCATGAACACAGATGTAAAAAATTCTAGACAAAATTTTATTAAATCCAACAATATATAAAAAGGATAATATTTTAATTGGGTGGGATTTATTCTAAGAGTATAAGATTGGTTTAACATTCAAAAATCAATCATTATAACTCACCACATTAATCTAAAAAAGAAAAGCTGATCATCTCAATAGGTGCAGAAAAAACATCTGACAAAATCCAATATTCATTCCCAATTTAAAAACTCAGCAAACTTAGAATGCAAGGGTACTTCTTCAACCACATAAAGTGCATTTATAGAAAACCTACAGATAATCTCATGCCTATCGGCGAAAGACTGCATGCTTTTCCTGTAACTTCAGGACAACAGAGTAATGTCTGTTCTTACCACTTTTATTCAACATTGGAGGTTCTGCCATGCAATCAGGCAAGAAAAGAAAAAAAAACCATATTCGTATTGGAAAGGAAGAAATAAAACTGACATAATCATCCATCTGTTCCATTTGGTGGAATCGACAAAACTTACTAGAACTAATAGGTGAATGTAGCAAAATTGCAGGATACAAGATAAATATATAATAATTTGTATTTCTACATTCTAGCAACAAACAACTGAAAATGGAAATACAAAAAATATATAGCCTTTACAATAGCATAAAAAATATGATGGGGCGCCTGGGTGGCTCAGTCGGTTAAGCGTCCGACTTCGGCTCAGGTCACGATCTCGCGGTCCGTGAGTTCGAGCCCCGCGTCAGGCTCAGGGCTGATGGCTCAGAGCCTGGAGCCTGTTTCAGATTCTGTGTCTCCCTCTCTCTCTGCCCCTCCCCCGTTCATGCTCTGTCTCTCTCTGTCTCAAAAATAAGTAAACGTTAAAAAAAAAAAATTTAAAAAATATGAAATACTTAGGAATAAATCTGATAAAAGGCACAAAGGACCTATACACTAAAGACCGCAAGTATGGTTAGAGAAAGTAAAGACAACTTAAATAATTGGACAGATTTTCCTGGCTCAGTGGGTTCATATCATTAACATGTCAGCTCTCCTTAAATTGATATGTAGGTTCAACACTATCCAAATCAAAATCCCAGTAGGTTGAAAGAAAGGAAGGAAGGAAGGAAGGAAGAAAGAAACTTACAAGCTGATTCTAAAATTCATATAGAAATGCAAAGATGTAGAATAGCCCAGTTAACTTTGATAACAAGAACAAAGTTGGAGGACTGACACTACCTGATTTTAAGACTTATTAAATATCTACAGTAATCAAAACAGAGTGGTATTAGTGTAAAAATAGACAAATGGATTAATGTAACAGAATGTAGAGTCCAGAAATAGACCCACATATATAAGGACAACAGGTTTTTGACAAAGTGCAAAGGTAATTCAATGAATAAAGAATAGTTTGTTTTTAACAAATTGTGCTTAGAAGAACTGAATATCCATATATAAAAATAGGAACTTTGATTTACATCTCAAACCTTGTATAAAAATTTACCCCAAATTGATCACAGACCTAAACATAAAGCTTAAAATTACTGTTAAATTTCTGGAAGAGGAGGGTCTGGGTGGCTCAGTTGGTTGAGCGTCCAACTTTGGCTCAGATCATGATCTCACAGCTCATGAGTTGGAGCTGCACGTCGGGCTCTGTGCTGACAACTCAGGGCCTGGAGCCTGCTTTGGATTCTGTGTCTCCCTCTCTCTTTGCCCCTCCCCTGCTTGCTCTGTCTCTCTCTGTCTCTCAAAATTAAATAAACTTAAAAAAATTTTTTTTTTTTTAATTTCTGGAAGAAAGCGTAAGAAAATTTTTGTGACTCTGAGTTAGACAAAGATTTTTTAGATGTGACAATAAAAGTCACAATCTATGAATGAACAAATTGAGAGATTGGACTTAGTCAATTTTTACAAACTTCTATTCTTTAAAATATACTGCTAAAGAAGACAAGCCCCAGCCTGAGAGAAATATTTGCAAAGCATGTAATAAAGAATTTGTATCAAGAATGTAACAAACTCTCAGGGTGCCCGGTTGGTTCAGTTGTAGAGTATTTGACTCTTAATCTCGGGGTCATGAGTTCAAGCCCCATGTTGGGCATAGGTATCACTTAAAAAATAAATAAAGATAGGGGTGCCTGGGTGGTTCAGTCAGTTGAGTGCCTGACTGCAGCTCAGGTCATGATCTCACGGTCTGTGAGTTCGAGCCCCGCATCAGGGTCTGTGCTGACAGCTCAGAGCCTGGAGCCTGCTTTGGATTCTGTGTTTCCCTCTCTCTCTGCCTCTTCCCTGCTCACACTTTGTCTTGCTCTCTCTCAAAAATAAATAAAAACATAAAAAAAATTTTTTTTAAATGAAAGAAACTCTCAAACTCTCAAAACTCAACAATGAGAAAACAAGTCTCAAAAAATGGGCAAAAGACTTGGACAGTAACTTCACCAAGCAGATACCCAGATAGCAAATAGGTACATGAAATGATGTTCCAACTTTATTAACCTCATTAGTCTTAGGGAAACAGAATAAAAACCATGATGGAGAAACTGGATATCCATATACAAAAAATGTATACATATCTATTAGAACAGCTAAAATGAAAAGTGTTAAGGATATGGAGGAATTAGAACTTTGATATACTCCTCTAATAGGGATGTAAAAGGATATAATCAGTTTGAAGCAGTTTGGCAGTTTCTTGAAAAGCTAAACATATACCAATATATGACCCATTTCATTGTAGGTATTTCCCCAAGAAAATAAAGCATATGTTCCTATAGACATCTGTATATGAATATTCATAGTTGCTTTATTTTTAACGATCTCTAATTTGAAACAAGTCAAATGTCTATTAACGGATAAATTGTGATATATTCTTACAATGTAATACTCAGCATTAAAAGGTAATGAAGTATTGTTATATACAACAGCCTGGATGAATTTAAAAACGATATTCTAAATGACGAAAGGTAGAAAATATAAAATTCTAGAAAATGCAAACTAATCTATTAGGACAAAAGGGAGACGGCCCAGTGGTTGCTTGGCGAGAGAGGTGCTAGGAGATTTAAAAAGGCAGGGAAAATTCTCAGGGTTGATGGATATGTTCACTCTTATTCTGGTGACGGTTTCACAGGGGTATAGATGTTAAAACTTAGCAGTTGTATAGTTATCAATTGTATGCATGTTAAAAGTTATTAGTTGTACACCTTAAGTAGGTGCAGTTTATTGAATATCAGTTCTACCTTAGTAAAGTTTTATTAAGCTTAATACATTTAAAAATATATCTATAAAATAAGGGAAAATAACTTCAATTGAAATATAAAAGGGAATTAACATTTATTAGAAACATACTAGGTAGTTGCTTTAAATAAGAATTACAGTATACATAAATATATCATTTTCTATGTGCACTTTAAATACATTAAGATGTTGAGGCCACTTGGATGGCTCAGTTGGTTGAGCCACTTACTCATGATTTTGTCTCAGATCATGATCCCAGGGTTGTGGACCAAGCCTTGCACTGGGCTTGGGGCCTGCTTAAGATTCTCTCTCCCTCTGCCCCTTTCCCCCATTCCCGTGCTCTCCCTCTCTCTCTCAAATAAAAAAAAAAAAAATTAAATATATTAAGGTGTTAAATCCTCACAACCCTTTGGGGTGTAGGGACTATTATTATCCTCATTTTATAGATGAGGAAAAGGAGGCATTAAGTCACAAAACTTCTGAGTGAGGGAGCTGAAATTTGAACCTGGGAAGTCTTATTTGAATAGATCTTCATGACATCAGTAAGGGTACAGCGTTTTAGTTCCAGTTTACAAAATGAGAGAACTGTGACTCATAAAGGCAGTAAATTTTCCAGGGTCGCAGAATTTGTAAGTAATGTCAAGATTTAAACTCAAATTTGTTTTATTCCAAAATTATATACTCTTCTATACTAGATTGCTTGCACTTAGATTTGTGGTTAAATAGCAGGCCTGATGCTATAATCCTAGTGATAACTCAGACTATGTGATCCACTTTTCCCATACCCCTTTTACCACTCAATGTGTTGTCTAGCATGTTTGTTGACTATAGATTAGAATATCTATTTCTATCTCTATTTCTATCTCTATCTCTATATAGCACCAATAAGCAAGTAAGAGCTCAAAAATTATTGTTGCTTTGTCTTGACAATTCCATTTTCGATATTCATAGTAACTGTTTCTCTTGAAACTAAGAGATTGAATGTGTGACTTTGAAGGATCTTTTCAGGCTAATATTAAAGCCAGTAACTTGTCTATGCACTTCTATAAGTACAATTAAACAGATGATATGTTCCTATATCCCTAAAATTGAACTGGAGGAATTTCTTTTACTTTTCCATGATATCTTCCTTTTCCTGTGAGTGAGTGAGTGTGTGTTTTAGATTATGGTTACTAGAGTGGGAGATATGGTTTGATATGTGGTCCAAGTGGCCCCCAACGAGACTTTCTTGGTTAAAGTCATGAGAGTAAGCAAGAATGCAGGAACATTTGTAAATTGCTAAATAAAGTATTCCATTATACTGAACAGAGTTCAAAAGGCATAAAACTTTTACAATAAAAATATTTTTTTAGGTGAATTTTGGAGTCAGTATGGTATTAGTTAAGAAAAGTGGCATTGGAATCAGATCTGAACTCAAATCCTCGTTCTGCCTACTTATTATCTAGGGTACCTTGAAGATATAACTTAACTTGGGCCTCAGTTTTGCCCATCTGTGAGATGGGTAATACCTCATTGAGTTTTTGTGTGTTAAATGAGATAATAAATATGTGAGCACATAACACAGTATCCAACATACAGAAAGTACTCTAATAAATGTTCTATTGTTAGCTACTATGAAGGTACTTCTATATAAATATAGGAATCCAAAGCCATATCTGATTAGATAATGATTAAATGGTGAAATTATTTTATGATATAATCTCCTGTGTACAGAAAATATATCAAATAGATTACAAAAACCCTGAGTTCAGGGAATATTGAACCTGATCCTTTCCTATTTAAAGAAACATGTAGCCTAGCACATTCTAAAATTGAACCCTCTTTAAAGGTGAGTTTCTATTCACGTGGTTCCACAGCCAAGATTTGCTTTGGAAATGGAAATTGACGTTGACCCTGACAGTTTTACATAAAACAAACTCCAGGGGCACCTGGGTAACTCAGTCGGTTACATGTCCAACTTTGGCTCAGGTCATGATCTCCCAGTTTGTGAGTTTGAGGCCCGTGTCAGGCTCTGTGCTGACAGCTCAGAGCTTGGAGCCTGCTTTGGATTCTGTGTCTCCCTCTCTTCCTGTCCCTCCCCTGCTCGCACTCTGTCTTCTCTCTCTCCCTCAAAAATAAACAAACATTAAAAAAATATTTTTAAAACTCCAAATTTAACTTTTAAATAGTTTGAATGACTTGTGCTAATGTATATTTTATATTCTATATTTTTTGAAGCCATGGCCTTTATACAAAGGTACACAGTCAAAAGTTGCAGATACTTATTTTGTTTGTTTGATTTTAAGGCACATAATGTGTATAAGTTGGCTAGGAGGACATTCAGTTAAAAATTCGTAACTTCCAGGGTCGCCTGGGTGGCTCAGTCGGCTCAGGTCATGATCTCAAGGTTCATGAGTTCAAGCCCCATATCGTGCTCTCTGCTGTCAGCGCGGAGCCTGCCTCAGATCCTCTGCCCCCTTCTCTCTCTCTGCCTCTCCCCTGCTCCCACTCTCTTTCTCAAAAAATAAACTTAAAAAAAAAATGCAGAACTTCCAATGAGATAATCCAGTAAGAATAAATCTTTCAATTTTATTCATTCATTTTATTATACTCCCTCACTAAGGGGTCAGTCAAAATGAAGAGTCGATATTTAATAAAGGACAGCTTTATCTGACCTGAAGGAAAGAGTTCCAAAGATAGATCACCTTTTTTGAAATTGCTTTGAAATTGATACCTCATCTTAGAGTCAAAGTTCATACATAGCCATTTGATCTTCTTCACTACATTTCCTCATTGGTCCATTGAGTTTCCATCAATTTCTATATGATGATGACTTACACATGTACAGTAACAGGCCCAACAGCTGCTCAAGAGAGCTTGAGTCCTCTGTCTTCTGGTGACATCCCATTTAGATCTGACAGTAAGTTCATTTTTTTCCCTTCAAGCTATTTTCTTCCAAATTTCTTAGTTATTCTTGTTGACAACACAAATTTTCGGACCTTCAAACTTAAAATCTTATGTTCGTTTCTTTATTTTCTTATCCTCCCATAGGTAAACAAGTGTTAAGTTTGTTACTTCTTATAGTTGCTTCTTTATTATATACTTCAGACCTGTATCTTTTCATTTTTAAAACTGCCCATTTAATCCAAAGCTCTTAAGTGTCTAGTTTGTGTTCTAGGCTCTTGTATTATACTGCATTGCATTACATTGCCTTGCTTGTATTGCATTACAGCCTCTTGGTATTTTCCCTAGTCCCCATCCTGTCTTACCCCTTTTCCCACTAGCATATACAAACTCTGTAGAGAAGTATTGCTAGGTGAATAAAGAACACCTGATTGACTAAAAAAAAGGAATTTAAATAGAATCTCCTTTCAGTGATTCCACCTACAAGGAAAGGAGAAGAACAGAGCCTTCAGGAATTGAATCACAACCTAGACATCTACTGAATGGGAGAGTGTTGCTAGGAAGAGACATTATACATAATAACCACTGGAAAGATAAAAGGAGATATGAAATTCAACTTTTTGCTTTCTTTCCCTTTTTGCTTTTCACATAGTTCAGTTGGGAATCTTTCTAGGTGCAGTATTTATTTTGTTTGTGTTAGTCTGGTCATTATAAAGTTATCTAGGAAGCTAGGAGAGCTGACCAGCAGAAGGGAAAAAAAGCAGTCTATTCTGACTACACTGACCAAAGGAGTCCAATTCATACCAAACATCTTTCTCCCACTTAGAAAACATCCTAGCATTTAAGGCCTTCTACTGTAAGCCCATTACTAGTTCTTTTCCTTTCTCTTTCATTTCTCTCTGCTCTCATATTTGTGTCGACTGTTCCTATCCAGTTGTCACGCCTTGGACATGCAGTTCCTGGGCCTGCCCTGCAGTAGTTCTGCGGACTGCTCTATCTCTAGTGCCTTCAACAGTGCCTAGCACGTAGCACACAGTGAGCACTCAATACGTGTTGGATGAACGAATCAATGGTTGGTTATCTTTTCCTTCTGGCAATCCAAATCCATTACAGCTTTAAAAACTCTACATGAAATTTGCCTATTCCAGTAAACTTCTATCCATTATCAATCTAGTTTTTAAATCACTTCATTTTCCATATCCCCTTAGCAATTATTTATAGTTTGCATTTGATTCATATACTTACTATGTTTCTTTTCAAACACTCCCACATCCTTTTTACCTATGTTATATTTTCAATTAAAATGTATCAAATTTTACATATTGGAAATGCTGCTCGACAGTGCCTCATGTGCTGTAGAAAGCAAGACACTTGATAGGTGGGCCGGCTACCTCCTTAAAAGGAGGACATTCTCTAGATCATTGTGATCATCCTTGAAAGGGAGTTTAGATACATAGATAAGTTCTGTTTTTTTTGCTATTTCACTATATATTGTGTGACCTTGAGTAAAATCATTCCTTCAGTGCTTAGTTTAAGAACAAATTAAGAAACTGTTTCCAAAGCAAAAACATTTTAAAGTTACGGAAGAATCTACATGTTGGTACATTTCTCCAGAAATATTTAATGTAATATAAAAGTTCTAGCTGGTCAGGACACCTGGGTGGCTTAGTCGGTTAAGCATCTGACTTCAGTTCAGGTCATGATCTCATGGTTCATGAGTTCGAGCCCCGCATTGGGCTTGCTGCTGTCAGCACAGAGCCTGCTTTGGATTCTTTGTCCGCCCCACCCCCCCCGCCGCCCCCCGCCACCCATCCCCTACTTGCACTCAAAATAAATAAATAAGCTTAAAAAAAAAAAGTTCTGGCTGGTCAATTTGAATCTTTTCTTGTAATTTCCATAGAGATGTCCATGCAGCAAAGAAACTGAAACAGTATTATGTAGAAAATATCACCAACCATAGAAAGACCCCTAACGTCTTCATTGAGAAGAACCAGAGATAACATCCTGATTTTTGCAGTACTCAAGCTACTCCTTAGTTGTATCATGAAGGAATTAATGTAGTGGAACACATTCAAGGAATTGCTGAGGTCAGAATAAGAATGTGGAAAGTGAAGTGATGAATCACTGGATTCTACTCCTGAAACCAATACTACACTGTATGCTAACTAACTTAATTTAAATAAATTAAAAAAACAAAATGAGATACCTTAAAAAAATGTACAAAGTGTAAAAGTATTTTCTATAATGGATTTTTGAAGAGTTAAATTAAGAGTCATATACTCTCTGGCCTCCTTCTCCATCTACACTGTCTTCTGGCAATAATAAATTTGGGCAACCTATACAAAACAATTTCTAAGGACACAGTAGCAGTTTCTGCGTCATTCCCATTTCCTCCTCTGTAAAAGAGGGTTAATCAGACATTAACATGAAAATATGGGGGGAAGAAAAATACCAAACCAAAGAACTGAGTTTTAGTTCTACTGACATTTATATATCACACTTCCTGTTTATGATTTCAGAAACGCAGCCATGCAGTGCTTCTATTAAAAACTGAGTGATTAAGAACAGTTTCAGGGTTACAGTGACAACTTATCCAAAGGAAAAAAAACTCACTAAACTTACTATTGCCTTCATCGGTGGAATTGCTATCTTTGTTGTGTAAAAAGTTAAATATTTTTCAAACATTATTTACTAATAGTGTAGTTAAAGGGGAGCTTGGTGGTCTTTTGTCCCTAAAACAAGTAATTAGACATGAGTCTTCGTTCTAAATTTGACTCATTAATGGAATAGGAAAACCAAACCAACCCCCAACTAATATATACCTATAGGTATGTATAGGTGCAAGTATGTATATATATATATATATATATATATATATATATATATATATATATATGATATACACACACACATATATATATATATACACACACATATATATGTATATATATATGTGTGTGTATATATATACGTGTATATATACACGTATATATATAATATATACACGTATATATATATATACACGTATATATATAATAATTGCAAAAATTTGCTTTTTTCCCCTCCGTTTTAGATTTCAGCTGCCAGTTGGTTATTGTTAGGCAGTAATTAACAGTCCCACCTGCAGGAGGGAAAGGGTAGAGGTGAATGCAATTCTTAAAGCCCCTTTCTTTCACGGTTTGTTCTGTCTGAAGGTAATCATGTGTTTATTTTTTAGTATCTACTTCAGATTTTGTGTGTGGAGGTGTGTGTGTGCGCAGAGAGAGAGCACTCAAGTGAGCAATAACTCTTCCTAGACATCCAAATCCATGTTCTCATTTCTTGTTGGCCACAAAGATAAACTTGTTCCCAGCTTCCCTTGCAGTTGGGTGTAGGCATGTGACCAAGTTAGAGCCAATGGAATAAGAACAGCATTTCTGTGTACTACATTTTAGTCTCCTAAAAATACTTGCCTTCTAACAGACTGTCATAGACAAGACCCTCCAGGAGGCCTTGGAAGTTTGGTACTGAAAGCCTAGTTACTGGAAAACCTTGGAAACTAAGTACTGAACTACTTGTCTATTTTAGCAAGAAACTTGTTTATTTTAGTAAATATAATTGGAGCCATTATACATTTGGGTGTTGATCTGTTATGGCAATTAGCCTACCCTAATTAATGTAATACATAAAACTTGTATTTACAGTGTCCCTTTGATGCATGACTCCAGCGGGTGGGCACTATTTACATTGTAATGTATGTAAGTGGCATTTCCTGAAGCAGGATTAAGAAGCTACAGGTATATATAAATATGGATATCCATATGAATATATATATATATATATTATATATATTATATATAATATATATATATATATAATAAAATAAATTTTCACCCTAGGAGTTAAGCAATACTTAGTTCTGCCAAACTAACTCCAACTTCTCTCTTGGATTTTACTGCACACAAGCATCGCTTTGTGATTGATAATGAGAGGAAATTTATACTTAGGATACAAATCAGATCTCTTTCTTAGATTTGTTCAACTGTTACTATATAGTGTTCTTATAACCTAATAAATACTTCTGGTATGCATTAGGCTGAAAGAGTGTTAGGATCCCCTGCCTACCCCCACCCACTCCAAGCTTACTGCTATGAGTAACAAAAACTTTTCTGATTTACTTTTCTCATTTGTAAGACGAGAGTTGGATTGTGTAACCTCAAAGGTCCTGTCACTAAAATTCTATTGATGACTGTAATGTCCATCCATAGCTATTGGTAGAAATAATCATTCATGTGAGTATTGGTTTGGATTCCAAATTCATTCTATAGAGATCGTTAAAAGTAACTTGAAGTTTTGAAAAAAGGTATGTAAGTTGCACCAGTTCACAAAGATGCACATCAGAAGTTTCACTCTTCTCCTGAACAAAAACTATTAAGTTGAAAAGGTGTTTAACTCAGAACATTTTTTAGGGTAATTTTAAAGCAGTGTGTCACCTGATCCCTTTGCTCATGGGGGGAGAAGTACCAACACTAGTGCAGAATGTGAGATCTACTGAAATAATGTACCATATTGCAAAAAAAAAAAAAAAAAAAAAAAAAGTAGAAAACTAAATAGCAGATTGTGTAGTTGTTCACTGAATTTAATAGTTACAAGTTTAAATTTTATTTCTCCTAATTGTATATTTGTGTCCCAATGTTTCAGCGTAGTAACCATTAATATTATAGCAAGCTCAGAATCATGGCAATATCACCAAAGTCATAGTTACCTTTGTCATAGTTAACACACTAAATCACATTTTTGGTGTAGCTAACAGAAATGAATATTTATTTGCCTATTTGTCTGCTGTTGGGGCTTTAATCTCATGGATTTCAACTATGGGTAAAGCGAAAATATACATCATCCAGACTTGATGCAGGCACGGGATTGGCTTTAATTCATTCTTTTACTGCAGGAGAGCTGCAGAAATATGGACCTCACTCAGGGATGATACTGTTTTAGAAAGGAGAAAGAACAGGCTCTGTAACATTGTCCAAAGTGGAGTTTTTTTTATATTATCAGAAAGCCATATATAGGCTGGAATAGATAAGAAGAAGGAATCAGAGTGATTTTTTTTTTCCACACAAAAGGAATAAAATGAGAAAGCCTATAATAGTATTTATTTTGGGTACTAGGAGACAACTATAGATTCTAAAATATCCTTTACAATACTGCAGAAATTGGGAAAAAAAAATCTTCAGAATGAGGGCACGGATAAATACATTTTGGTATATATCCCTATGTTGGAATGCTATGCAGATATTAAAAACATGTTTTTTTTTTAATTTTTTTTAACGTTTTTTATTTATTTTTGAGACAGGGAGAGACAGAGCATGAACAGGGGAGGGTCAGACAGAGGGAGACACAGAATCCGAAACAGGCTCCAGGCTCTGAGCTGTCAGCACAGAGCCTGACGCGGGGCTCGAACTCACGGACCGCGAGATCATGACCTGAGCCGAAGTCGGCCGCTTAACCGACTGAGCCACCCAGGTGCCCCAAAACATGTTTTAAAAAATATTCAATAACATGAAAAAATGTTCATTATAAACATTTATTCTTACTAAATCCTTTATTCTTACTAAACAGGGATCAGTCTTATTCTTTCCAACCTCTGTCCTCTTTCTGCCGTTTCCTCTCCATCCCCAGGATAAATAGGAGCACAATGGAAGAAATGTTTAACACAGAGACACACGGATTGTGATATTTAGAGCCTGAAGTGATTTTAGAGATAATTTAGTTAAAATCCATCAGTTTGCAAAGGAAATGGGCACTCTCAAAAATGAAATGTTTCATCTAAGGTTTCAATTCTTTTAGTATTATCACTTGCTAAAACTTAGGGTTTCTTACTCCCCAAATTGGGAATGTTTCACTTTCTACTTCAACATTGCTATATCAGAGATTGGGTCAGACCAGAGTAAAGAGAGTAATAAAGGGAAGGCCAAATTCTAGATACTCTTTCTAGTCTATCCTTTCTTTTGGAGGGGGAAGTACTGGTTACAAGGGGATGACAATGACCAGTCATAAAAGAGCTATAGGGTATCTGGATGTAGAGATGTCTATATTTCCTAATAATTGAAAATCTTTAATGTTTTTCTTAATACAACTTTAAAAATTCTTGGGGTAGAACCCAAATCATTTCTTTTTCTCACTTAAGTAATATTGGTAATGAAAGTGACTAGATTATAGTTTAGGACTATTTATTTATTCATTTGCTTTTGTCTATCTCTTCCACTAGAATGTATCTTGTAGGAGGAAGATCTTTTTTCAGTTGACTCCAGTGCCTAGCAAATGTTTGATACACAAAAGATGTTTAATAAGAATTTGGTGAGTGAATTAATAAAGCAGTAATCCTTTATTTACTTAGACTAGATTTCTTCTGGATATTTTCCTCAAGTTTTGCAATCCTATCACCAGTCTAAATCAGTTTTAGAATTAGGTAAATCTGCTCTGTTCATATGCTCTGTATTTCAGTCTTGCACAGTAGAACTGTTTTGTAATATTAATTTAGGCGCTGTTAAAACTCTTGTGCCAAGTTTACTTAGTTTGGGAATGATGTTGGCCTGCAGTTTTATTTAACTGAGCCATGGAGGTGCCCCGGCCTGCAATTTTTTTTAGATTTCCATCCACAGATGAAAGTGTACATTTATACCATGAATTAGTGATATACATGTGATGTACAAGTCAGGAGGCAACACTGTTGGGTGAGTATATTTGAAAATAGGAAAAAAGAGATTGTGATGCCTTGAAAAATAGCATTAGGCCGAAATAAGTATATATTTAAACTTACATCCTCAAATTAAGTGTAAGTTTTGAACCTGACAAAAACAAGTAGATATTTTGAAGAGTGGATTTTTCCTTAAAGTAAGATATTAAAACCAAAACACTAAACCCAAACTTAAATATTAATCTCAATTTTATTTTTTTAATTAAAAAAATGTTTATTTTTGAGAGAGACCAAGTGTTGGGGGGGGGAGGGGCAGAGAGTTAGGGAGACACAGAATCCGAAGCAGGCTCCAGGCTCTGAGCTGTCAGCTCCAACTCATGAACGGTGAGATCATGAAGTTAGACGCTTAACCAGCTGACCCACCCACATGCCTCATCTCAATTTTAAAAGGTACCCCACATAAAATTTTCTCCTTAGATTTATTTTCAATATAAAACTGTGTAGGAAATTAATTAAAAGATTTTTTTACAGCAAGGGGCGCCTGGGTGGCTCAGTTGGTTAAGCGTCCGACTTTAGCTGGGTCATGATCTCACAGCTTGTGAGTTCAAGCCCCACGTGGGGTTCTGTGCTGACAGCTCAGAGCCTGGAGCCTGCTTCAAATTCTGTGTCTCCCTCTCCCTCGGCCCCTCCCCTGCTCATGCTCTGTCTTTCCCTCTTAGAAATAAGTAAACATTAAAAAAATTAAAAAAAAAAAAGATTTTTTTTACAGCAAATGTTTTACCATATGAAGAAGTTTAAAACTATTGGCCTTTTAGCTCACTTCTAGGAATTTATCCTAATTTAGGAAATAATCTGAAATGCTAAAACAGATGTAAGTATAAAAAAGTTCATAGTAATATTACTCATAAGAAACTAAGGAAAATAGTTTAAATGACCACTTAAAGGAAATACTACTCAAGGAACATTATACAGCCATTGAAAATATTTTTGAAAGAGTTTTAAATAATTTGAGGAAACATTTGTGATATAGTGTTAGGAAAAAAGGAAGTGTACTCAAATAGTTTAAACTTCATAAACTTAAACTACATGGAACTAGGACAACCTCAATAGTCAGTTGCCTGTAAATAAAAGAATTATTTTTTTTCTGCTGTCCTTTACAAAAGGTGTTTCCTTTACTTATTTTATTTAAACATATTTTCAGGGGTGCCTGGGTGGCTCAGTCGGTTAAGTGGCTGACGTCGGCTCAGGTCATGATCTCACGGTCCGTGAGTTCGAGCCCCGCGTCGGGCTCTGTGCTGACAGCTCAGAGCCTGGAGCCTGTTTCAGATTCTGTGTCTCCCTCTCTCTGACCCTCCCCCATTCATGCTCTGTCTCTCTCTGTCTCAAAAATAAAATAGACGTTAAAAAAAAAAAATTTAAACATATTTTCAAAATTTTCTTCACTTACATGTACTACTTTTCTAATCAGAAAAAGAAATCCATTACTTGTCATAGATATGTGTTCATGTCCCAGTGATATGTTTTCAGTGTCATGTCAATATAAATATTGTTGAACAATAGAAAAGTTTGATATCATATAAATCCAAATAGTGGAGTTTCCAAAAAAAAAAAAAAAATACTGATACATATCCTATAACTTGTAAAATTATAATGGTTTAATATAATTTAGTAATGATTTTAACATAGCAGGCTCTCAGCATGTTTGTGGATGATGGAGATAGAGAAGGAGCACCTCAATTTACCAAGTTCCTGGAATCTGTCAGTTAGCTAGTACCTTTCCCACCAAGAGTTTAATCATACAGTATAGTGTCAAAAAGCTGTCCATAAAATTGCTCTTAGTTTGTGTGGTATACTTTTGCAAACTATTACTTTCTACTTCAAAAAGAACAGTCTCTTATGTGCTAAATTTTTTAAAAAATGTTTGTTTTTGAGAGAGACAGAGTGGAGTGGGGGAGGGGCAGAGAGAAAGGGAGACACACAATAATCTGAAGCAGGCTCCAGGCTCTAAACTGTGAGCACAGGGCTCCATCTCATGACCTGAGCTAAAATCAAGAGACGCTTAACCAACTGAACCACCCAGGTGCCCCTCTTATGTACTAATTTTTTATAACCACAGAAGAGAGAAAAATTTGTTCTTACCTTGTTTATTTTGGTCAGCTGTAAGCTTCAGGTAAGACTCTGTGATCTGACATCATCAGTAAAAAAGGTTTCTTGTGGAAATAACTGGCAACAGTACTTACCCTGTAGGCTTGTTACAAGTTTTAGAGATCATGTATGTAAAGTCCCTATCAAGTGCATTGCACATTGGCATTCAGTAAATGGTGGCTATTATGACAATATATAATATTACTATGGCATCTTACTGTTATATTCCTATATAGAGGGTGAGTTGAAAAAATATGAATTATAATCTATTTTAAAACATTAATCTAGTCTTCCAGATAAAGATGGGGAGTAAGGGAAGAGCACAAAATTTCTCTCTCCAAATATCTTACAATACAGGAAAAACAAACAACAGTAAAAACTCCTTTAAAAAAAAAATGTCTACAACCTAAGCCAATGAAGGCCAAAATAATACTATTATTTGAAAACAAATACATTTGGAATTTGAAGAAATGAAATATGGTTGGAAATCAGATTGTCAACAAAAAGCAATACTGGCAATCCCAGCACATTCCCTGAGTCAATTCATTCTTCTTTTCTCCTAGATGATCATGCCTCATCTCTGAGAAGAGATGATATAAACAGTTTCAATATGATATATTGTTTATCCAGTTCTAGGGGGTAGTGGCTGCTTCCTGAAGTTACTCTTATTTTCACTAGTCCCTTTTTGCATTTTCAGTTCTATAGCACCTATCTGACCAATTCTTTGTACTCAGTTTTTGCTGTTGAAATTCTTAACAGCAACCAGAACAACTCCTCTTAAGTATATACATCATCTCCCTGCTCCTCATCAGACTTGGAACAAAATTCAGTCTCCTCACTAGGGCCTACAACACTTTTTGTGAGCTGGCCTGTCCATTTCTCTAGTCTCGTCTCTCACCACTTTCTGGCTCTAATTGGCTCTGATCATTCTGTCTTGAACACACCACTTTCCCACTTACAGGGCCTTTGTACTACTCTTTTCTGCCTCTGGATTGCCCAGGTCTTCCCCTGACTTACGCCTAACTTCATTCAGATCTCTTCTCAGATGTCATCTTAGAGAGACCTGCTCTCATGCTCCATTTAAAATGCACAATTCCTTCCCCCATTCCTCCCAATTTCCTACCTGGTGTTGTTCTTGTTACTACCTGACACTGTTTTAAGTTTGTTTATTTCTCCCTCCCCTATCCTTAACTAAAAGCTCTTCATAAATGTAGGAATATGTTCTTATTTTCCACTAGTGCTGGCACTCAATACATTCTAGTTGATAAATGCATTTAATAAATTGTAGTCAATGTAGTGGAAAAGGAGAACAAAGTAATTGCAAAGAAGATCATATGTAAGTGAGACAAAGATAACATAAAGCCTGATTCATCTCCCTGAGTACATAATGCAACAAGTGAATCAGAACAAGCACTGTAAAGATGTAACAGAAGAGAATTTCCACAAAATAATGAAAAGAACTGAATCTGCAGAAAAATATTAGACACATAATATTCAGTATTAAGGCATTTTCTGGTTAAGCTACTAACCATAAAGAATGAAGGAAAACCTTTTCAGACCTCCAGGAGACAACTAAATAACTTATCAAGAGGGAGGAAATCATGCTGGCCTTAGACTTCCTCTAAGCAATATTCAAAGTCAGAAAACAAAGGAAAAATGTCTGCAGTTTTAAGGCAAAGCCAGCACGACCCCAAACTATTATATCTAAATAAGTGTCATTTGAGAATTGATGAAAAGACCAACACAAGCATCCATGGATCCATATAGAAGAAAACCCCAAAATTACTTAGTGAAGGGCAGATAACTGATGAATCAAAATTCAGTAACTAAGATACTGAGAACCAAGGCATATTGTGAGCACGGGATTAAAATGCAAATCAAGACCAAATGGTCAAAGAAATTAGGATTATAAAACAAATAGACATTAAAACCTCAACTTTGTAAAAATAATGATGTAATGATGTAAAAATACATTTTTCATAGCAGAGTCTATTAGCATTTCTAAATTTGAAACATATAAAAGTCTCCAGACTCTTTTTTAAACTTCAGATATTTTAAGAAATAAAATCTCTTGTAGTAAAGAAACATTTTTCTAAAAGTTCAGCAAGTACTTCAGTTTATCTTACCACTTCCAAATTAAAAATTTTAATTTAATGCTTTTAACTTAAATGTAAAGTACATATTCTGATCTTAAATAGATTATCTTATTTGTATAAATGCATAGAAATATGCCTAACATGATATTCATTTAAAATTGATAGTAAAATCTGGGATCTGATATTTAAAAACCTTCCTGTAACTTTCTACATTAAGTTATTTATCAGTGAACATGTATTATTTTTATGAAACTAACAACACTATTACCCACAACAATGTGAATATACTTAATACTGCTGAACTGTACATTTAAAAATGGTTAAGATGATAAATTTTAATTGCTATGTCTTTAACCACAAAATTTAAAAATAAATATTAAAAATACTGTTAAAAAACTTATAAAATAGATCTAGCCAAGGGGCACCTGGGTGGCTCAATTGGTTAGGCGTCTGACTTTGGCTCAGGTCACGATCTTGCAATTCGTGAGTTCAAGCCCCATGTCAGGCTTTGTGCTGACAGCTCTGAGCCTGGAGCCTCCTTTGAATTCTGTGTCTCCCTCTCTCTCTGCCCCTCCTCTGCTCACACTGTCTTTCTCTGTCTCTCAAAAATGAATAAATTTTTTTAAAAATTTAATAAAATAGATCTAGCCATTATCTAGCTTTACAGATGGATTATGACTATGCTAAATTTTTCTTAAATCAACTTTTCCATCAAAGGTAACCCGTCAAATTACACCATTCACATAATACTCTGTACTTCCTGCCTATACCTTATCTAATTTAATTTTAGAAAACATTGTTATAAGTATGTAAAATGAAGAATACTTATAAAGAGTAATATGTTGATACTTTATTAAATATCCTAGTGTTACATAAGAATGTAAATATGTCATTTGATTTATGTATTTTGGAGGAAATCTTTTAATGATTTTTTTCTGATTGTTAAAATAATTTGTGCTCATTTTAGAAAATATGGGAAAGAAAAATTACCATAACCACATATAATGCACTATGCTGTATTTTTACCCATCCTTTTACTATGCATATAAATGAATACATCTTCAAATAAATGAGGAGAGATAGTTTTATAGCCTAAAAAATTGAACTGTACATTAAATTTAAGTATTAGTATTTTTCTGCATTAAGACTTTTAGTGATTGCATAATATTCCATTAGATTGATATACCATGGCTCATTTAACCACTCCTTTACTGCTGAATATTCAGATTGTTTCCTCTGTATAGATGCTGTACTGAATATATATATAAGTCTTTGACTTTGTATTTGATTATTTCTTTAGGATTGGTTCCTGGAAGTGGAACTACTATATCAAAGATTTGGACATTTTTAAGACCCCAGAAAGGTAATATAGTAATAAATGCGACTGTAAGTTTTAACACATTCTTAGCTACACTAGTTATTAACACTTGAATTTTCAATCTTTGTCAGTCTGATAATAGGGAGACTCATTGTGTAATTTGATAAAATTGCATTTTTGCTCATATACTCATATTAATAACTTAACTACCTCAAGGACTTAATATTCTTTGTCTTTTCCATGATGCTTACTCAGCTGGTGAAGAAATGTATTTTTTATTGACTTTGGCAGTATTTCTTTTAAAATAAATTATATTTTGAACACATAGAAAGGTGAAGAAAAATAGCATAAGGAAGGATCCAGATTTATTTTACTTAGTAAAAAAAGGTAAGATTGTATTTAATTATTAATGTAGTGGTAAATAGAACATTATTACTAGAAGCTAGCAATATCATATTTTATTTATTGTAATTTATTTCTTTATTGAAATCATACTGAATTTATTGCTTAATGTGCCATTTTCACTACAGTACTTTCCAAAATGCTTACTAAATGCTTAGCTTATAAGATTAAGAAAAACATTCACTAGATAACTACTTTGAAATAATTGCCCCAACCCTGCTTTCATTCACGATGCCTAGAAATAGACTTGCCTACTTTAATTTTCTTTCATGTTGTTATTACTATGAAGTCATTCTATAGATAGGGTAATAAGCATTCTGGCATAAAGAAAAATAGCATCTGTACAACGATATGGCACAGTTTGGTTGGGGCTGTTCCTGCTTCAGAACTTCATTACATAATTTGAAAGTGTTTACTTAAGCTCCTTTGGGCTGCCTCCATGGTAGCTATGAAGTCATAGAATTAGGACCAGTTTGGGGCCTGATAACAACGTCTGTTAGTTTAATGTGAACACCGTGTCAATT
Organism: Neofelis nebulosa; assembly: GCF_028018385.1. Classification (NCBI taxonomy): domain Eukaryota; kingdom Metazoa; phylum Chordata; class Mammalia; order Carnivora; family Felidae; genus Neofelis; species Neofelis nebulosa. The sequence continues at coordinate 222,633,849 of NC_080782.1, forward strand.
TTTTTTTTTTTTTATCATTGCTGTATAAGAAACTTTAAAAACAAAGATATACTTAATTCATTTCATTTTTTAAAACAAGTATGCTTCTTCAAAAATCATTAATACACAAAACAAGGGATTCATAAATGTATGTTTGCTCATTGTCTAGATGTATTTATTTTAAAATCTGTATTCCATACCATGAATTCACAGTATGATTTTGACTCAGTATAATTATAAATAATTATGCAAAATTACCAAAATGTGTAGAGGTATTAGACAGCCTTTAGGAGAGTATGAATTATTAAAATTCTATTTCTACACCAAGACCATTATTTCTATCTCTAAGTCACAAAAGAAATCTAAGAGAACATCATAGATGTATAAATTATAATAATATCAGCTTTAGGAGAATTTAAAAAGATACCAGGTTATAAGAAAAAATTATTTTCTCTTGATTACTCAAAGAAAGGTAATATTTTCAGTTCCTGAGAGAGAGAACTCTTGCTCCTTGGCCAACCAAATAACTAGGTGTATTGGTTTTAAAGAAAAATATTGCAATATGCATTGTAAACATGGAAGAAGAATCATTTAAATTTTGTATTGTAATAATCAAATGGTATATCACCTTCAAGGCAACGTGAAAATTTTTTATAAAATACCTAAAATCTCAACCATCCCTTTAGAATTACTGAGTTTTATGAATAAACAAGCCTAAGTCAAGATCCTGTTATCTAAAAGCATATAGACCTCTTAAAGAAATGTCATTTTGTTTTAATTATGTAACATGAATTTATTATAAAATTACTTGTTGGAATAGCATTTTGCTTTTTAACTAACTTTGAGAAGTTAAACTGATGGCCTTGCCAATGATCTAGTGAGGTACAAAGTCAGGGATAATTCAGGGAAGAAACAGAAAAAACCTTTAGGACCTGATCATCACTCTGGAGGTATAGCCACTCTAGGGGTCCTACGTGGATTGGGAGAGAGGGGTTTCTGTGTATAGGCGGCCTGATCTGGAGGGGGAGGATGGTCAAGGGGGAGAAGAGGGAAAGATTATGAGACAAACTGCCTACTCAGATTAGTTTAGGTTTAGCTTTGCTGTAACAGTGAAATGTGGTGGGGTTTTTTTGTTTGTTTATTTATTTTGAGAGAGAGAGAGCGAGCGCATGTGCATATGGTATGATCAGGGAAGGGGCAGAGAGAGAGAGAAGTAGAGAGAGAATCCCAGGCAGGTTCTGCATTCTGAGCCTGGAGCCCAACATGGGGCTCCATCTCATGAAGCATGAGATCATGATCTGAGCTGAAATCAAGTCAGACACTTAACCCACTGAGCCACGCTGGTGCCCCTGAAATGTTTGGGTTTTTATATGTCATTCTCATATCAAAAGAGGATGATTGTTTGGTTTCTTATGTTTAAATATTTTTAATATACGATACATTGTTTATAAATCTGTTTATCAGAAGTTAATATGTGTGGTGATTTTAAACTAAATATTGCCAATTCTTTGACACGCCTTCATTAAAGGATCAGAGTCTAATTCCCCTGTCTAGAATATGGATGGCCTTAGTGATTTTTCTCTAACAAACATAATGTGATAGATATAATGCTGCATGACTAGTTAGGTCATACAGCTTCATCTGGCTCTCTGTCTTAGGACACTTGGAACCCAGGAACCCTGTTGTGAGAAAGCCAAAAACAGAAGGACAGGCCATTGTGTAGGTGTTCTGACCTGATAATCCCAGCTAAGGTCCCAGTCATCAGTGAGTACTAATCACTAGACATTCAAATGAACAAGCCTTCAGATGATACAAACCTCTAGCCTATGAGCTGCTCAAGATGAGGCCAGGTGCATTAGAAACAATCTATCCCTGCAGAGCACTACCCAGATCACATGTTCATGAGAATGCTGTTTTAAACCACTAAGTTTTGCGGTGGTTTGTTAAGCATTTGAATCCCTGTTTCTAGGGACTAGCTCTAGCTCAGGTTAGCTGTAACAAGTAGGAAGGAAATGGAGGAAGCAAAAGAAAATGTCCTCCCCCCCCCCCCCACTTTTCCTCGTTTCCTTAGATTGAAAATCTTAGCACCTCCTAGTACTAATTGTTGGCAATTAAGTATAGTTTTGAAGTGCCATTAGGAACAAAAAAACACGATAAGGGGGACCTGGTCTATCTATCTAAACTCTTCCTTGAAGGCTTAGTGTCTGAGCAGGAAAAAGAGAAAGCTTGAGTCTATTTCTCCTTTTCTTCTCCCCTAAGTATACCTAGTTTCAAAAAGGAGGGGAAAGCAAGATTTAATCATTTCTTGCCCTCATCTCTCTTCTGAATTCAAATCTTTTAAAGGTGATTTTTTTTTCCCCCACTAAATGACTACACAGACACTTCAATCTTATGAAGGGACCAAACCTACAACATATTTGCATTCCTTATCAAGGAAGCAGGATTTACTGACCAAAGTGATACACTAAGGACACCACTCTGTCTTCAGTCACTCATCACTGTCCTTGAAAGGTTCCTCAGGCTCCTCTCCTTCTAAATGTGGACACTCCCTAGGGTTCTCTTTTCAGACCTCTTCTCACTTGACACACTTTCTGGTCCGTCTTACACATTCCCGTAACTTTAGTTACCAACTACATTTTAATGACTCTAGAGAGCCAGACTTTACTGCCAACCCTGATGGGATAGTTCCCTGATAGCTGCAATTCTACACAGAAAAAACAGGGTTCCTCCTCCTGAACCTGAGGTCCACTCCTCCTCCTAGTCTACATACTAGAGCAGAAACCTGGGGATCCCCTGTCTTTGCCCCACACAACCAGTTTTCCATTCCACCAATTCATTACTTTTCTCAAATCCCTCTTCTCTCTAGCCCCACTGTCATTAGGTACACAGCAGTGGTCTCAATCCATTCTTACTTCCATCACAGGCTGTTTTACATTCCATCTTCAAGTTCCAGCACCCCAACCAATGTAATCTTTTCACACCTGACCACGCACTTCCATTAAAATATCCTATCTTTGTTCTCCCTTTCCTATAGGTGTTAATCTTGAGGCCCAATAGTCCTTTACTCACAAACCCCTTGACAATGTATACAAAATTGTAGTATAGGTCTATAGGTACGTTTTAATGGAGAGAGGCCATATTCCTTTCCATAGGTTCTCAAAAGGATATGTGTCTGCAAAAAGGTTAAAAACTTGAAGGTCTCAGGCTAAAGTCTGAACTCCTGGTCTTTGTTCAGCTTCCTTTCTCATGCCCTTCTTCCCTCCCCTCTTGTCCCATGCTTCTCCCTCTGTAGTTCCAGGCCTTTGTACATGCTGCTTTACTTGCTCACCGTGGGAAGCCCTTTCCTTTCGTAGCTGGCCTAACTTTTGCCATCCATGAAACCACCTTCTTTCTTTTGAGAAACATCTCAGGTCACACTACCTACAGAAAACTGTGCAGGGAGGGCTAGCCCAGCTGGGTGTCAACTATTGGCTCCCTGAAGCCAGCCTAGCAATTGCTCTTTTTTAGCATTTACCCCCTGGATTTCCAAACCGGAAAGATGGTGGTGGGAGGGGGGGGGGGCGGGGTGGTGAGGGGAGAGGGAGAAGAGAAAAAAATAAAACCTATAAAGCCTGTAAAACAAGCAATGACTGATAATTGTTTCTGCAGCACTTATACACTGTAGAAGAATGCCAGGCTGTAATATACATTTTTATAGTACTTTCTGGGGAGGAAGAAATTGAGTGGCAAATATGTAATTTATATTTGCCAGCAGTTTTGATGATAAATACCACACACACTTTCCTGTTCCAGAATATTGTACAGGAATTTTCAACATCATCCAGTTTTCCTTTATTTTATACCTAGACACCTCATGGTGTTACTTATTTAATAAATCCTTTAACAATGCAGTTCTGATATTCTATAACTTGCTAGGAGGACTGCTGGGTCATATATCTGAATTATTGCTTCTGGTTCACCCAACACCAGAACAGTCTACCATCACAATGTGTCCCTAAAATTCTCCATCTACTCTGGAGTAGGTTCCAACTTTTTAAAATAAAACTTGGGTCTGACTAGTACACGAGTGAGACCTGCTGTGCCTTATAGCACAAGCTCTAGCCTTTTCGCTTTAAAAACAAAAAACAAAAAAAACAAAAAAACAACAACTTTTAATTGTTGTCGCTTAACACAGCTCTTTGCCCTTCTCAGGCCGACTGATTTGAGTGAAGTGTACTGCCCAGGCTAGTAAGGCATCAACTTATAAATAGCGCTTACCGCGCTGAGTCACCAAAACCCCGAGTTTCCCCAAATAGCTTATAACGACTGCAGGAATCATAGCCCCCCGGAGTGGTGACTGACTCCCACCACACACCCGCAGGACTTTAGGCCCGCACCTCTGAGTGGGTCCACAGCCACCAGGCGCCCCGTGAACGCGGGCAAGACCGCCAAATTCCCAACCGAGAGTCGAGTGTTGGACCTCGCGCGCACTAGGACGGCGCTCTTGGGACGCAGAGAGACTTGGCCTTGACTGCTCCGGGGCCGCCCCGCCCCCTCCGGAGCTAGGAGCCGCGGGGGGCCGGCACCAGCCTCCGCCCAGCGCCACCCGCTCACACAATGGGACGTGTCGGGAGGGGGTGGCCACGGCTCCCGCTCTGGTCCCAGGCCCGGCTCTTTGGATTGCTGGGGAAGCAGCGACGCGCTAGGGCAGTGAGGAAAACCCCTGTCCACCCTCCGCCCCCTCCCACGCTTCGAAATGGCTACAGCCGCAGTTACTGGGGGCTGGAGAAAAAGAAATGGGGGAGGGAGCGGAAGTGCCACCCCCTGCAGTCAGAGGATGGTGACGTCACCCCTACAGTCAGCCTGTAGCGGGGGCGTCTGCCCGTCACGTGGTGCAGCCCCCCCGTCCCCGCCGAATCCCGCGCGCGCTTCCCTCCCCCAGCTCCGACTCCCACCTCTCCCCCGCCCCTTCTCCCCAACTTTCACCCTCCCAGCTCCAGCACTGCTGTCAACAGCGCCAGCTCCGCCCCCTCCCCCGCGCCCAGAGTAACCGCCACGGCGGCGCGGCGGGAGCTCGCGCACAGGTCCTGGGCTCCTCGGAAGGAGAGCGTGCCCCCTGACCCCACCTTGCCCCCCAGTTCCTGGCGCGCTGGGTGCGTGGGCACCGGAGCCAGGGTGAGCGGCGGCGTGTGGCAACAGCTCTCCTCTGCTCAGCCCTCCCACAGCAGCCGCAGGACGAGGCGGAGACGCCAGGTCCGAGCTCGGAGGGGGCGAGGCGCGCTCCGCGGCCTCCTGGCCCTGGCACCTCTCCGCCGGGGGTCGGTCCCCGAACGGGAGCGGCAGCCGGGAGCCCGCCTTCGACCCGCGCCGGGCGGCCGGCGCCCAGCGCCTCCGCAACGCTCCCGCCTCCGCTCTCCTTGCCGCCTGGGCGGCGCACGCTAGTCCTGCCTGGCTTCGTCTCTGGCCGCGGCGCGGGCAGCGGCCGTAGGACGAGGGGCCAGGCGCTGACCGCTTCCTAGAGCCCCCTCGGTCACCCCGCCGTGGACTGCTGGGGTTGCAGATTTGGTGGCTGTCACTGCTTCGCCTCGTTCTATTTTTCCCCTCAATTCCCTTCTAAAAGTAGAGGCTTGGGGGAGGGAAAAAAAACAGTGTAGAAAGGGGCGGTACGAACTGACCTGTCAACGGCGGAGGAGGAAGACCCCCGGTCGGGGCGAACTCTCGAGCCCGCGCGGGGACCGGAGCCCTGGGTTCGCGCGGAGCAGTGCGGCGGCGGCCGTGCCTCAGCCAGGTGTTCCCCCCTCGGCGGGGCCCGCGCTACCGCGCCCGCCCCCTCCCCTGGCGCGGCGCTCCCCGCCCCGTCGCCAGGGACCAGGGAACCCCCCAGCTCGATTTTTTGTGCAGTTTCAGCAAAGCTCCGAGGAAGTTGGTCCTTTTGTTCCACTATTTATAGATTGCGTCAACATTGCGAAAAGGAGAAGGCGGAGCGGTGGCCCCTCCCCCTCCCTCCGCCGGCTCCTGGGAGAGAAAAGCCCCAGCACACGACCTAAGTACACAGCGAGCCAGCCGCCCGCCCGCCCCCGGCCTCCTGCTTGCCGCTTCCCCCTCCTCCTAGCCCGGGCCAGCGCGCTGCCAACCCCGTCACGTGCCCGCTCGGGAAAACCAGCTCCCCGGGGCTCCGCGCCGCCCGCCAGGCTCCGTGGCGGCTGCGGCTGCCTCGCTCAGCTGTGCGCCCAGCTCGTGGGTTCCGGCTGTAGCCCGAGCGTCGCGCACAGCGTGGGCACCCACATCTTAGCCACCCGGTGGAGACCCCTGGTCCGCGGGTCGAGGGTGTGCTCACAAACGTTCGGCGCTTCCGCCCTCCACCTCCCCCACCCCTCCGCTTCGGGAGCGCCACCGCCCTGGCCGCGAAGTGTGCGCGCGTTCGGGCCTCGCCTCGGGGCCAGGAGCCTGACTTGTCCCTCGCGCGGTGGCTTCCCCAGGCATTGGGATGCCTCCCGGCCCCGCACGATTGGATGACGGCGGGGGACTGAGGCTTGCGGAGGTGGCTCCCAGCAGCTCCCAGGCTGGCCCGCGGAGCGCGGGAAGCGCGGTGTGGCCGTTTCAAGACGCGCGGAGAAGCTTTCCCTACTCCGCAGGTGCAACGAGGCGTTGCGCGAGTTCACTTACAGCTCCCGGGACTACTGGGGACCGAGGAGTTTGCAGACCTAAGCCGCAGTGGGGGGGACTATGGCTTTTGAGGAGTTACTGTAAGTTAGATCTGTGACAAAAACATTGGAACTTTACTTCAAAACCTGATGAGATGATAGGCCCCGCCATACCCCCGAAATGAAACTGAGCTCCCTGCTGGCCTGAAGCCTGTTTCTGAGCTCGATGTAAACAAGGAGGGAGGTAAATACGAGAGGAAGGCCTTATAACAATACCAAGTGCAAATAGCTAGTTTGAGTGTAATTTGCCTTCTAAATTTATGGTCTTTTCCCTAACTAACTTATTTAGATCACAGTTTAACTTGCCTGAGTCGGAGTAAAATATTTTAGCCTATCATATCACGGATGGAGAAAAGCCCAGGCTGAGCTGGGACGAGTGCAGGAAATGCGTTGGACCTTTCCGGGCAGCTGGACAGTGTGGTAAACAGTCTGGAAGGGTTATGTTGTTTTCTACGAAGTTTGGAGAGACTGTACTCGTGCATTCAGCCTCGTTCAGGCTCGAGAGCAGGCTGGGGGAGTGGGGGCGGGACCTCTGTACTGGCCAGCGCCCGCGAGCCGCGCTTCCTGGCCCCGCAAGGGGCTTGTCCAACTAGGAGCGCTTTCGCAGGGGCCACACTGACAGCAGTAAGTTTGCCCCTATTTGAGAAAACTTTCCAGGTTTAGGCCTTGTTTGTTTGTTTGTTTGTTTGTTTGTTTGTTTAAGGAGGCGAACTTAGGCCATGAATTCATCAATTTAGCAACATGTGCTTCGCTCGCCATAAAGAGGCGAGAAGTAAAGTAAACCTGTGCAGTGGTTGCTGGATTTGCAAAGCGCGGAGCTAAGCGGACTCGCAGCAAATTGGACGACGCGTTGGTCCCCTGACTCCTGACAGGGCTTAGAGTCTGGTGGGGGAACTCGCTCTTAATCTTCTGGCTTTCGTGCCTCGGCTCTCCTTCAAGTTAGTGAAAGGCCGCCTCTCTTCCCGCCTTTCTACCCTGCCTTGTCTTCTGTATTTGAAAGACGCAGCCTGCCTAAGAAAGCGAATTCGTTTCTACGCCAATTTTGTTGCACCCATTCTTATAAACCACGTTTCTTTGCATAAAGAAAACAAGCCAGGGCCTCCTGGTCCTTCCCGCCCCTGCAAATGACAGGGCTGTCCAGGCCTTAGCCTTCCTTCCCCCTTCCCGTTTCGGGCCAAACCGCGGTGTCCCCGCCACTTTGCCGGGACACGTGCCTTTCACCCCCACTTTGTTCTTCCGCAGTCTTTCCAGCTGCGGAGGGGAGGGAGCGAAAGTAAAACGAAAGCACCCGGGTGCATCAGTTGCAGCGGCTTCCCAGGACTTCCCTGAGCGCGGCTGTGGGAGGTCAAGTTTTGGGGTGGGGAGGCAAGGGTGGGCGCCGGAGGTGCGCTGAAATTGGGTTGGAGGGTGGTCCCCGGAGAGCGTCCGGGGGCTGCCAAGAGCCCCAGCGCTTCTCCTCCCCCCTGGGAGAAGCGAATGCCAGTCCAGAAGGAAAGTTTGGCCTGGGTCGGGAGTTGAAATTCGAGACTGATTAGGTCTGTGCGGAGGGGACGCACAGGCAAAGAAGTGTGGCGCGGAGGCGAACGTTGGCCCCTGGAGGCGGATCCCGGGGCGAGGCCCGGGCTAGCGAGTGCGCACAGAGGCCGCAGAGGCCCACGGAATTGTTGCTCCGCTCAGGTTAGATAAGCACCCAGACTCCCCGAAAAACCAGGGTTCTACGTGGTATAAAGATTTCAGGAAACTTCGGTGACATCCTCTGCTCCCGCCCTCCTCCCTCGGGGTAGTCACCGCGGGGACAAAGGCGGCCTGCGCAGATTTGGACGAGGCACGGCCCTTGTGGGCGGCCTTACCGGCCGCAGACTTTCTCAGTTAAGGGAAGGCTTGAGAGTATCTCCACGAGGTGAAGGTAACCCTCCACAACCATGCCTCAGGGATGGCTGCCGGTCCCAGATTGCGCCCTCGGCTCCCCCACCCCCACCCCCGCAGTGAACCAACCCTGGAGAATTGGCCTCCTAGAGGCTCGCTCTTTCACTCCAGTACAAGTGCGTAGCCAAACACCGGAAAATCACCACCTCACCCTAATAAACAGCTAATTTTATTCTATTTAATGGTACATTTGTCGTAGCGGTATCTGTGAGTTTTGGCAAGTGTTAAAAAATCATTTCATCTTAAGTGAGTCGAATGTGGAAACGTAGTTTTCTGTGCGAGTAGCTGGGGGTCTGTGCTTTCTCTCACTGGCACCTCATGCACGGTGCAGACCACAGCTCTTCCATCTCGAGCTGTTCAGAGGCGGTTTCGCATCACGCTCTTTCGCTCTTTAAGTAGAGAGACTTGGAATTGTGTACTTGTTTGCGTTGTTTAGATCCCGCATTGCTGCTTATGCAGCTCACCAACGTGACTTTAAAACAGCTGTAATTTTAAAAGATGCAAAAGTTAGTTCGCTTAGGCGAGCCTCAGTAAGGCAGTCTTGGTTTCCTGCTAATGTTTTGCTGGTAGCAGGCAGCGGTCAATCCCAGACTAGCATTGTTCGTTTTATTCCTTGCCTCTTTCCCCTAACAGCAAATACCAGAAAGTTCTAAGTGTAAGAAGATGACCCACTCCACCCAAATTTCTTTATACAATGATGAGAAGAGAACTACAGGTGAAATAGACCCTTAGGCTTATGGACACTTAAGCTACCCTTTTGTAAAGAACCATCTATTTCTTTACAAAAATATTCAGCAGAAGCTGTTTCTGAAGCACCAGCCTGATAAAAATGCCTCCTTTTACCATGCTCGCCCTTTGGCTTCATACCTGGCCACTGTTCGCACTTTCTTGCAAGTTTTTCCCCTTGTAACATTGTTGTGAAACAGAGGTTCCATCACGTTATCTTGCTTTCCTGGGCGTCTGTAATTATGAAGTTGGTCTTTTCTCCACCCCACTTAAATAAAAAGTACATGCACGGCTTTGAAAGAATTAGTTGTCTTTATTGCGCACCCTCTTTTTTTTTTTTTTTTAATCTCCTCATACACAAATGATACTTTGCTACGGCTAGGTTGAAACTAAAGTGCCTAAAACGTTACCAGCCCGGGTAGTCCCTGGAGCCATCGAAAGCCCAACCTTGCGTACTCCACTGGAACCCGCACCAGAAACCTCGATTTGGAGTCCAGTTTGGAAATAAATCTGTGCTTTTCGCGGTGAAATGGGAACTTGCCCAAGCGATGCATCTGGCTTTAGATTTTATGGGGAATATGATCTCGAAAAGGCAACGCCTGTTTCAGGCGTGGCAACATGCCCCGTGCGGATCTCTGGGGGCTCCCTCCTGCAAACAGTGCGCGGGGCCTCGACCCGCAGGGCCTCAGCCAACCTCTGGGCGCCCTGGTTTGGGTTAGCCCCACACCAGCGTTCTCCCTTCCCGGCTTCGCCTGGGGTCGCTCTCGGCGGCAGACGAAGCTTTTAGACCAGAGGAGAAAACTTGAGGCTGAGATCAGATGTCCTTAAAGGGGCTCAGAAAAGGGAGAGGCTCTTCGCAGTTAGTGCCAAGAAACTCGGACACCCCGCGCTCCACGTGAGGCGAGGAAAACTGTCCTGGGGGAGCACAAGTGTTCCCCAGACTTTGCCAAAATTTCTAGAATCCATAAGTAACGTGTCCCCTACCCCCGCCCACCACCGGTTTATTTCATAATCCCCTTCCTTCAGGTTGCGTTAGGCGGGGACCCAGGCGGAGTGGGGGTAGGGTGGGAGGTGGGGTTGGGGTGAGGTGAGGAGGTTGAGCCTTCTCGGTTCAGCGTTCCCCCGGCAGCGGAAACCTGTAATGGGTTAAATGGCGCGGCGGGGTGGGCGTGGGGAGTGGTGCCTGTGTTCGGCCCCGACGGGCGGGAGAAGCGGGGTGGGGGTGTGGGATCCCGGAAAGGGCCGGGAAAGCGGGGACCAAGGCGGGGGGGTTGTGAAGCGAGGGTTTCTGCAATTGGGGGTTGGCTTCTAGGAAGATGCGGGCGGTAATGGGGATGGGCCCGGTAGCCGAGAAGCCAGGCACTGGTTAGTACACGTCTTGGCCCCCCCTGGACAGGGTTATGTCTGGAGACCTCCTTGGCACCGAGCTCTGACCCGTGGAGAAGATACTCCCCCTCGGGCTCTTTCCGCGAGCGGGGCTGGGCGGGCGCAGGGAGGCTGGCGGTGCGCCGCGCCGAGCCCAGGGCGCTGAGGTCGACAAGTAGCCTTCGGAGCGGGCGGCGGCCTTTCTCCGGTCTACGTGGAAAAACTCATTTGAAAGAGCAACCCCTCGGCCAGCAGCCCTTTAGCCCTGGTAAAGTAGATAGAAAGGGACTCCGGGAACGAGGGAAGTTCAGTATAGAACTCCGCACAGTTTCCAAGTTTGTGAGGGGCTGGGAATCTTGATAGCTCTGGAAGAGCTGCGCCCATTTCCCCTTCCAGGACAAAACTAAAGGCGTTTGCTCCCAAGGAAGGCAGAAGTTCAGGCCCCACGTGGGACCCGAGCAGCCCCGCCGGCTGACCTAGGGCTCGCTTCTCCCAGCGCGCCGGGGGAGCGTCCTTTCTGAGCAGCCCCGGGCGGGAAGCGCGCGACTCCCGGCGCGCTCCGCGCTGGGCCGCTTTGCGACCCGGGCGTTACAGCAGGAAACACTTCGTCCCGTTTTCTGTCTCCCAGTCAAAACATTTGGCTGAATCTCGAAATAACTTTTTTGATAGTCCGGAAAAGAAACACGACAAATAGACTCACCATCAGGCTTGCGTCAGAGAACCATTTCCCCTGGACTATATAGCAAGATTGGTTTTTTCATTAGTTGCAGGAACTGAATTTTTGATGATTTACCTGCCTGCTGGAGCTCCTGGGTTTATTCTCCTCCTCTCCTTTCCCACTTCATCTGGTTGTCAACTCCTTTCTCTCTCTCTGTCTCTCTCCCTCTCTCTCTCTTTTTTTTAAAGCTCCGGGTACTCAATTACACCGTATCCATTGTAATTTACGTAGCCGCTAGTCTAACTCAACCTTTATCAATGGTCAATATAAGCCACAGTGTTTGCATAACCCTCACAAAATGGGTCATGTTTTCGGTTCCTTTGATCCACAGTGACGGAAAAGTTTTGTTTTGCCTGTTCTTTTATTTCTCTTCTCCTTTTCTTTTCTTTCTTTCTTTCTTTCTTTGGCACATCGTATTCAGGGATGGTGCTCTCCTCCCAGTTACAAATTCCCTCTCCTCCCAAACAGTACGGGATTGCTTTTTCTTAATTTTTACAGGGACTTAAAGAGTTAGGAGAAATTCAGCGTTTACTGACTCACCTTCACTCTTCTTTTCTTCTTTCTTTTTTACAGTCAGGATTAACACTAAACGATGTAATCGGTTAAACCAAACAGACTTTAATATCATTAAACATGGATCTCTCCATTAACCTTGGCAATTATGTCACTTCGAAGAAGGAAGTAATAAAAACGAAATTCTTGCGAATAAAATAAAATCATGGAAGCTATCCATCTGAGGTCCGGATGCAGAATGAGGATTCCGTCTTTTTCAAAAGAGCTCTTATTTATAAACAATGATTAATATGAAATAAAATGGGTAAAGCTAGCCCCAACAGGGTGCATGCGCATAGTGGGTACTCAATGAATATTTAATCTCCCTCTCTCCCTTTCTTCTCCTCCTCATTGGAAATTTTGGCAGGAGGTACAGACTTCCCAGTGGCTAAGGAAATTATGCTCAAACTTCGCTTCTGGTTCATGTAATCTCCACTCACTTAAAAAAAACTCACAAAATTTATCCAGGGAGCTTTAATAGCTTATTAAAACTTAATGGAAATAGCTAGACAAAATAAAAAGTATGGTGATTACATACATATAAATCCGAAACACACTAAATTATTTCAAACTTTTCAGTGGCTGTAATAGGTAACCATTACCATTTGATTTCGTTTACTGGTTTCTACAGTAAAAACGAAAACTGTGGGCTCCTGCTCGCGTCTCGCGTTTCTGCTAGAGCAGCCTTCACCCACAAACTGATCTATCTAGACTTGATATTTTTCACAGTGCAAATTTTATCTTGATCTTGTTCAGCTATCCACATTTGAGACTTGTGCTCATTTTTTTCTTTTAAGAAATAAAATGAGAAAATAGAGAAGGAGGTTGTAGCACTCACGGGTGGAGAAAACCCACCTGTCCGCTCCTGCTGCCTTGGTTGCGCAGTCGCTGGAGAGGAGAGTCGCGGGGAGCTGCTTTTGCGGATCCTGCGCCGATACCTGGTCCGGACGTATTTTCTTTGGGGCCCACGCGCCGGGAGTAAACAGATTTTAGTGGGTTTCCTGGCAACTTTGCGCTCCTCTTTAAGAGGACTCCCGCATGTTCGTGTCCGCTTGCAGGCTTTCCTGCCTCAAATTATTAAGTATTTAAAAGGTGTTCCACACAGCCTTTCTCCTTCTAAATGTCGCGGGGTGACCTTGGCATCTGCTGCGGGTCTCAGCCTCCTGGAGCGGGGCTGCCCTGCCCTTCGAGGTGACAGTGTCACCTAATTAGTACGTGTCTCCCACAGACGTGAGTGCGTGAGCACCGTGCGCGCATCTTGAACGCTATCCCAGGTTCAGAGCGTGAGGAAAACTTGGGGCGCTCATGTCTTCCCTTTAGACCGGCATCGTTGGGGAATCTGTGGGCAGAACGAAGGGGCGCAGTCGTGGCTTTGGGACCAGGACTTTACTTTTGAGATCTATTTAGCTCGCTCTGGGAAGCTACACCATACAAGAACATATATATATATGTATATATATATATATATATATATATACATATATATATACTCCCCGCCCTCCACTCCAGTGGTCCCCAAGCCCCCGGTGCGAGTGCGACGTAGCCGGAGTCCCGCACCAGGTTCCCGCTGGTTCAGAGAGCAAGGCGGGGCGCGGAGGTCACAGGCAGGTCAGAGCCTCGGATCCAGGTCAGAAGTGGGGAAAAAAACAAAAACAAAAAAACCCAAGTCCAGCCGGGACCTGCTGTCTAGGGCTCAGCCCCAACCCCTTCAAAATCCTTCTCACAGCGCAGATGTAGTGGATTACTAAACTTTGAGCCCTGGACGCCACGCCTGAAGGGCCCGCAGAATCACTTGCTTGCCTTCCGTGGGAGTCCTGGCATCAGTGCGACCGGGGCTTATTATTTTTGCAAACGGAGACTTGAAGTGAGTCCCCATCCTCCACCCTACCCCCGCGGCCTGGGAGTAACCCCAGGGCTTTCCCATCTGGAGGTCCAGGGGTCTGGGCGGGCCTAGCACCGACCTGCGCTGTCTGCAGCAGGGCAGCGGCGACCGCGTCGCGCACGGAGCCCGGGGCCCTGCCGAGCGGAGGCCGCGGGAGGCCCACGCGGGGCTGGCGCAGCGGCGAAGGCGCGGGCGCTTCCAGGCTGGGCCTGGAGCGAGGGGCGCGCAGGGGGAGCCACCTCGCGAGCTTCGTGGCGCAGGCAAGTGTGTCAGGGAAGGGGTAAGGGGCTGGAATGAACTCTGTTCTTGGCACGGATCTTGCGGTCTCAGCCGTGGGCAGACGCAGTCGGGGTGCGGGTCGGAGGAGCCCGGTAGCCCATGGCAGCGAAGGTGGGCCTAGCCTCAGCGACAGGTTTCTCTCCCGGTCAAAGTGGGCAGCGGCCTTCGCTGTGTGGGTACCGCACACAGTCTGGCCACAGGTCGCACTGTTGGGCCCGGCCAAGCCTCCAGAGAGGGCCTCTGCAGATGGCCGGATGGCAGGGAACTCCCAGGCGTTGGCCTAGACGCCGAGAATTCACAAGGGTATTTCCAGGCCCCAGTGGCCTCTGGGCAGGAGTTCGCTCAGAGTCAGGTTTCTTCTTTCACCAAAAAAGAACTACACGTTTCCCAAATCTGCAATCAATGAACTCAAGGCTGTCTGTTTTCTTAGGCTCCTATCTGTATTTTTGCCTGTGGAAGTGAATTTGGGGCTGTCTTCTTTCCCTCTAGTGAGCTGGTCACGCAGACAAAAGGTGGCTTACAGGCCTGGGAAGCATTCATCCCCTGTTTATGTATGTGCCTCCTTCTTGGGACGTTGTGTGTTCCCCACTCCTGGGCTTGCCAGGGGGTCCTGCACTGAGCTGAGAGAGCGGGCCTCCTTGCAGGACTAGCCTGACATGGGAGTGAGAGGTCTATCTGGCATACCTGGGAGCCACTGCAGAAGGGCATGAAGGCCACCAGGAGACCCGGCCACAGTGTGTGTGGAGGACTAGGGGTGGTTAGGATAGCTCTCTTGCTATGAAAAAGAGGCCTGGGGAGTGTAGTTGCCTTCCCTAAAAAGACAAGGTGGGTATGCCCAGTCTAAAGGTGGATAGGACAAGGCCCAAGCTCCCAGAGACCAAGCTAGTGTCAGAAATCTTTCTGTTCCTGGCTGGGTTTCTTGTGCTGTGCTTTAAGATTCTTTCCATTTGTTTTCCATTTACTCTTGAGTCAAATGTTTTTGAAAATCTCACAAAAGGAAATCAGTTAACAGATCTTAGTTGAGATCCTACTGTGTGTCAGGTACAGGAATGGGAGAGCGAGCAAGACAGTTCCTGTCCTTATGGAGTTTACAATCTAATTTTCTTTATAGAGGAAAAAAAAAAACAAGCAAATTAAAATATGCTGTGAAAAGGGATGTGTAGGTACATCCATGATAAAGTGAGCCTGGTTATAGGGGCCATGTACAAGGGCAACATCCCTGGAACATAGAGGGCAAAGGACTAGGTTGGGGGAGTAGAGACACAGCCTCAGGTGATTAGCCTGGACCAAAGAGAGGAGTTTAAATTGTGAGCAGTACATTATGGGGCCTTCAGGGCAGTGGCCTAGGAAATAAACCTGAGGAGGGTCTGGTGCTGCACTAGATCAGATGCCCCCTAGGTTTTTCTTCTGGTGCTAAGGATGCACTTTCATTTTATTGAGGGAGTTTGTATTTCCATTCCAGGACCCACTGTGGCACATATACATAAATAAAACACATCTATATACCTATATGGCCTATAGGTATACCTATATACCTATATACCTATATGGCCGACACCTTAGACTTTCAAAAGAAGAAAATTAAAAACTAATTTGAAGAGAACCATCTGGCAGAAAATTTTGTGAAAATATTGCAATTAGAGAATTGTATTTGAGATTAGACTTTAGACAATGAAGAAGACCCTATCCTGTCCTCGTGGAGTTTAAAATCCAATGGAAGATATGGAGAAATAAATATAAGATGTTAAACATCCTCAAATATAAAGTGCATCAGACAGGGCAGGCTTTAAAGTCTCAGAAAGCCAGGTCATGGGGGTGGGGCATTTAGGTCAAGGTAACTCAGGGAAGTCCCACGGGGAAATCCCAGAGACTGTTCCTAGGAAAGATTAAGCCTTTGTGGGTTGACATAGCCCATAGCCTCTCTGGAAATGTTGGAGTCCACAACATTTGTGAGTCTTAGGCATGCTATCAGCTAATTTAACTCTGTTCCAGAGAGAGAAAGAAAGGTCTTACAACTAACTAGACTAAAAAAAAGAAAAAAAAAAGTGTTAGTTTGATGTCACAGTTATTAAGTACGAAAATACCTAGACTGGTACCTTTAATTAGAGCTACTGAATCCCTTTGTTATATTGCTGGTGAGGGCAGGAGGGAACAATTCATTAAGCGCCTCCTGTGTGACATAGGTATTTCTTTTATATTGCCTTTTCTAACCCTGTTAACAGCTCCGTGAAGTAGGTGTTTTTATTTCCATTTTATATTTTAGGAAACTGAGGTTCAGTGTGTTTATGCAAGGTCACTTGGCAAGTAAGTGGCAGAGCTATCTGACTCCTACTCTGTGTTCACTCTTCTCACGAAGCTTGTTCCAACCAGAGGGTGATGACCCTAAAAAAGAAAATCATATTAAGAAAGTTCGTATTTGAGACTCTAAATCCTTCTGGAAAATATAGGGTTGAGTGAATTTATAGTATCCCTATAAATTATATTTTAGAGTTGCCAATATTAAAATTAAGGAGATCACAATTAGTAGAACACCAGGAATGTTTTTATACAAGTTGAATTCACACAATGTGATTGATTTCTCTTTACCTTCCTTTGCTTGCTAGAAAATTTTCAGAATAAAGGCATACTTGTGTATTGGTTTTATTTTACAATACAGAGGAACACATGTGTGTATAGTCTTACATTTAAATGGAAATTCCCCTTTTGATTTTCTAGCCTGCAGTCTCTAGGTCACTTTCCCTGGGTTTTGACTGAGGTGGCTTGTCATTAGTATGTAGACCATCTGAGGTTTGTGATTGGGGGAAAGATTATGGTAATATAATAATTTTATAGATTGATAACATTTGATAGTAAAAAGTATTTTTTAAATCCTAGGAATATATTATTAGTCCATTAGTGAATTCAATAAATATCTGTTGAACACACACTAATTGCCATGTACTGTGCTCTGTACTGAGGATATAACATTCCTCAAGACAAACTGAATCCTCGCTGTGGACAGTGTATCAGGAAGGAGGGAAAACAATGTTTGCTCAGCTTCTACTATGTACCAAACACTCTCCTAGACCCATTTAATCTTTCAGACAAGGATGCTGTCTGTCCCTGTATATACAGTGCACACACACACACAAAAGGCTCCGAATGAATATTTAAATAACTTGTACAAGATCACACTAGTGAATGGCAGAGCTCCAATTCAAACCCAGCAATAGAGATTATGCTTTTTCGTTACCCAGCAGTGCATCCTTGATTAGGCACTGCTAATACTAAAAATTGTGAGTACTTGCTAGTCATTTTATCCTTCCTTGCCCTGTTTCCTCAACTAAAACAGTTGGATAATTATTCTTATCCTGTTTACTTCATGGAACACTGTTAAGCCCCAAAAGCAATTGTTTACCTTAATTTAATGTTAGAGTAAAAAGCACCTGAACTCGAATAACAGGTTTATTATAATAATCTACTGATTGTGGAAAAGAACTGCTAGTCTAGTAGGATCAGATTTTGATGAAGTATTGTTGTTCTTTGTTTTATTAATTCAATGCCACACACTTATTGGATAGAGTAGACTTGCACTGAGACGGTAGTTACAGAGATTAGGGGAAGTTCCTTGTCCAAAAGGAGCTTCAAGTCTAGTGGGTGAAAGAGACATATAAACAGGTGAATGATGAAAATGTGCTATAACAGATGCCCAAGGTCTCTTGAGATCCAACAGCATTCTGAGCCTCCCTTGCCCAGACTAGAAGTTTTACCTCCTAAACAGTGTTTCTTATCTAGGAAACACTTGAGCAGATTGTTAAAAACATAGAATCCCGCGTCACTCTTATATAGTCACATTTTCTGGAGATGGGGACTTACTCTCCATTTTGTCTTATTTTATTAAAAAAAATTTTTTTTTTAATGTTTATTTATTTTTGACAGAGAGACAGAGCATGAGCAGGGGAGGGGCAGAGAGAGAGGGAGACACAGAATCTGAAACAGGGTCCAGGCTCTGAGCTGTCAGCACAGAGCCCAACGCAGGGCTGGAGAACTCACACTCACAGACTGTGAGATCATGACCTGAGCCGAAGTCGGACGCTCAACTGACTGAGCCACCCAGGTGCCCCAATTTTGTCTTATTTTAATAAAAACATTTTTTAAACTTAATCTCTACACCCAGTGTAGGGCTCAAATTCACAACCCCAAGATGGAGAGTCACATTCTCTACCAACTGAGCCATACCGGTGCCCTCATTACTCTCCATTTTAAACAAATTTTCCAATGGTTCCTATGAAGTCTGCCTACATCAGCATGTGCGAAAAACAGCCAGACCACTTGATCATAGTCGAGTGGCCTAAAGAAAAACAGGCCCCCATCCCCTGACACTGGGGACAGGGATGTGGTTATATGCTACCAGCAAAAGTTAAGAATCCAAACCCACTTAGAGAATGCATGTGCTAAGGGATGGGAAAGGTGGACAGAAATCTCCAAAGCAGATGTGAATGATGTAAAATATAACGCATTCAATGGGAGAGCATTTTGGCTAACAGTTTTACCCGTGAGTTCATTTAAAACTGTTAGTGGATGTCATTCAACGCCAGGGCATCTAGTTTGACACACACAGCAAATCACCCTCTGGAATGCTTGTAGTGAGGTAGACGCCTGCCATCGATGTTTCTAAGTTCTTAGTTGTTATACCAGACCTTTACTTTTCATCTTCAGTGACATTCTGGCTATTTATGATGTATTTGACAGGGAGCACATCACTCTCCTAGCTTTGGGAAGAAGGAGAGGGTATTTAAAGCTTGGGTGTAGATATTTTCCAGAATTTACCATTAGAAGTCTATCTCAATATTTTGTTTTTCTTAAACAGCCAAGTCTGAAGAAGGCTGATTAGCCGGCTCCATGGCTGCTGTTCTTAATGCCTGCAGGGCATCTTGAGTATTTCCTTCTTGATTTCAGAGCTTCATTCTCAGGCCTAAATCAGACATTACCCTAGAAACCTCTGCACCACCATGACCACCACCACTTCTGGAATGAGTCTATCTTTGGCTGTAAATTTGCTTTGAGGACTTTTCTAGAAGTTAAATTTATTTGTGTGGAGGCTGAAACTACTCATTTGACCACATTTGTGATGTGAGTTATATTAGAATAAAGATCTAGAAGAGTGATAAGTTGTCTGCCTAAATTGCAGCAATAATGGCTGTGGATATTAGCATTTAGAGCTACAAACACTATCTCTTCTCGTCCCTTTCAGTTCAATCTGGATTTGACATTTTTTTTTCATGATCTGTATATAGCGTGTGTGTGTGTTATTTTAGAAAATTTGAATAGGAGTTCCATATGTTGTTATAGTATACTGTTATAACCAAGTGTTAACACACAGACACACAGACACACACACACACACATCCGTTTAGGGAAAGTACACTGACTTTTTCTTTCTTTGCTCGCAAAACTGAAAAATTGGCAGAATCTTTAACTTGTAACTTGGCAGTATTGCAATTTACAGGCAAGAAAGGCAAGCCAAATTGGGTGAAAATTGTTTGAGAATTTCTTTTGAGTCTCAGACAGTGAAAATCATGTAGCTGAGTGTGCACATTCGGACATTTCCTGCTTGATTTTTAACCACATTTATTGGTACTGCCAGAGGTAGTTAAAGCTTCCCGGTGAAGGCATGTGATGTCCAGAGGAAGGTGTGGGGATTTATGGTCATCCCATCCATGCTCTTAGTGTTAAAATGATGGCTGGTTTAATTGTTTTGAAATATTGATTGGGGAAATATGAAATGGGATTTTACCCGAGCTTCATAAATCCATGTGAATCATGAATTATATAAACACAGATTTTTTGGGGGGTTGGAAGGTCAGAATCAGACATGTTTTCAGGCCTGAGCTTTTTCTGTGGGTTTCTGAAACATTCATGGGGCCCGCGACACTGCATGACCCTGACAATTCTGAGGCTTTCTCTTTTGAATACTGGGGGCTTTGAAATTGTCTTCACGATGAAGGAGATTCACGAAGTAATGAAAAGCCGTTTCCTTTTTAAAATGTACAGACAGCAGCACAAACATCTGGGAATTTATTTAAATACTCTGGTTCCCTGAATTACCCATTTCCTTAACATATATTTTATTTATTTTTCTAAGGGGGATAAATTTCCACTTTGTGCTTTCTCCAGTTCAGCTGTGTTAGGCTCCTCATTTTAGCTCTTAGGTTGCTTGGTATATAAACACACAAGGTAAGGCCCCGTCATGAAAGCTATGGTTTGGGGTGGGGTGGGATGTTGTCAGGTGCCAAGGGCAAAGTGATTCCTGTGTGTGGAACAGGTTTCTTTACATTAGAGTTTCACTTCTTGTAAATTAAATGAATAAGGAAATGGCTAAAAAGATCTCGTGTATCTTATAAAGAATAATTAAGCAACGGTACTCAGCACTAGAATTAAGCAAAACTGTCCTTTTCTTTCTTCTCTCCTTTTTTCTTTCTCCTTTCTTTCCCTCACTCTGCAATGTCTCAGATGGTGAAAATGTATGTGTGGTGGAGGGAGGTGGTGGGAGAGCAGTGGTCAGAATATTCAGGAGGCTAGGGTGAGAGCAACCAGATAAATTTCTGAACTTAGAACATAGTTTATGTCTATTTAGGGATGTGAGCTCTGGACCGATGTGAAAATTTGGACATGCTTAGATATATCAGCACGGGATATCAGATGATGAGACAGCGCAGTGTTCATAGCTTCCTGGATTGTCAGTGTAGCTCTGTCTCTGTGTCTGTTTTACTTGTTGTAGTTGTAGTAAGTGGAACAAGTGTAGTTTCCAATGTTCAGGAGTGGGCTATTTTTTGACTAATTGGACTGTGTTATATGTGGCTTGCCAGTTTATAATCAATTTAAATGTGAGAGAAACTTAAATATGAGAAAATACATTGGTGAGTATGACTATTCTAAATAGAACGTAATCTAGTTGATCCATTTGGTAGGCATTGTAGGATATCACAGTTACTACTCTGACCTTCAGTGGGTTATAACCAACATTGTTACTGTGCAGCATCAGACATGAACGTGTGGGGACTGGGCTTAACAGATACAAATTCAGTGATGTAACTTGGCACTTGCCTGTTTGAATATCCTTTGAATGTTATTCACTTGCCCTCATCTCATAACAGTAGGGTGCGTAACATATTTTTAAAAATTCTAGTTATGGGGGCGCCTGGGTGGCGCAGTCGGTTAAGTGTCCGACTTCAGCCAGGTCACGATCTCGCGGTCCGTGAGTTCGAGCCCCGCGTCAGGCTCTGGGCTGATGGCTCGGAGCCTGGAGCCTGTTTCCGATTCTGTGTCTCCCTCTCTCTCTCTGCCCCTCCCCCGTTCATGCTCTGTCTCTCTCTGTCCCAAAAATAAATAAAAAACGTTGAAAAAAAAAATTAAAAAAAAAAATTCTAGTTATGTGAACTGGCTGGTTTATTTATTTATTTTTAAAAAGTTAAATAGTTAATTGTGATTTGGATGTCATTTCTTTTTCCCCATTGATTTAATCTCTTCTTGCTTAAATCAATGAATATTCTGGATTTTGCCTCCTCCACTTCAAATTCAGGGATATTGTGAAGTGAGATGGTGACATTTGACTGTGAAAAGGTATATTTTTGTACCTCGTTACCTGGACTCTCTCCTCAGTCTAGTTTCAGTTCAGACGGAATTATCAACTTTATATCTGGGTCCACATGAAATAAAAACTGAGGGAGAAGGGTCTCCCAGTCTCTCATTTTCTGAAATGTCACATTGCCTGACATGGATGAATACATAGCACACTCTGGCACCCTGTGAGTGTCAGTGAATGCATTTGCATAGTTCCCAACTAGGAGAGGATGCCCTGTGAGGAAAAGATAGGTCTAAGCCCCTTGAAGTATGAGGATGTGTTACAACACATCCCAGAAGTAGTTCATTATTGAGATCCAGAATTACATGTTTGGCATTATGATGCGTACAGAGCCAAAGCAACGTTTTGATTAGCAAGGGTGAATGTGCCTAATACTCTGTTATATCAAACTTATTTAATAAATGAGAAGACTGAGAGTTATGGATGTTTTTGTTTATTTTGGTGTGTGTGTGTGTGTGTGTGTGTGTGTGTGTGTGTGTGTGTAGAGGATACTTGGAGAGAACCAGGCAGTGTGAGAACAGTTCTGGGGGTCTGCTCCCACTGTGAACAACTCTAAGTTTCTCATCTGACTCTGGTAATCTTTGAATATCACTTAGCATAGTACCTGTTTCATAATAAATGGGTCTGCTTCATAGCTGCGATAGAAACTGATTCCTTTGCCATGTGGTCACCTCCCTTCCGACCCCATTTGGTCTTTCATCCTTGGGTTTGGGTCACAACCTTTGGGGAAGGGTGGAAAAAAGCAGAATTGGCAATTATCCCAGTGATCTAGATTCTAATTAATTAAGGTCTACTTTTTCCCTACTTTTTAGGGGGAATTGTGCCTGTAGGCATTTTGTGGGAAGGATGCATTTCTTAATGAATAACTCTACCTCAAGCTTTTTTGGACCCAAGAGGGGATATAAAAAAATAATTAGCTTCAAGGGGCACAACTGAAAGTATAAGATTTACACTCAAGCCAAAACTTTTATTTGCATATTAAATAACAGAGTCATGCTTGATGTCTCAGAATCTCTAGCTATCATAATCAGTAAAGAAAGTGAAACCAGATGTTTTCATTTAAGCCTTGAATTGTGTTACTATTAAAATAAAAATCAAGTTTCTTTAAGATTCCTGCTAGGTACACTCTAGTCATTTCTTTAGATAGAATTCTTAGAAATGCCAATTGGTTTTTGAGATGGAGTCTGGTATTTTGCTGGATCTTACAATTCTCTGTGAAGCTACATACGAATTTTGTCCATTTGCCATTTTGCTGTACATTTCTTAAAGTGCTATTTTTGTTGTGGTTTCGCTGATTCTCTTCCAAAACATAGCAGCATCATGTCATGGAAAAACACTGGACTGGGAGAATCAATTCTCGTCTCAGCTCTTCCGTTAAATGAAACGATTTGAGCTTTTGGAAAACCACTTTAACTCTTTGGACCTGAGCTTCATCAGCTGCATCTGTCTGCTGCAGAAAGTCCCTTCTTTCATCTAACGTTTCAAGTCCATTAGAACATGCACATCCTAGTGAGCTTGAAGGAGACCCATCTGTAGAAATTTGACATATCCAGCTTCAGACTAACACTGTGAAATTAAAATGAATGTCAGTGTTGGCAGAAAGTGTAAGTCTTAGCATTAGAAAAGCAAATACCATTAACTTATTGAACTGACAATTAAAAAAATTAAATGTATGAAGAATAATGTTTACTTTTCTCTCTTATACTAGTGATCCAGGCTCATCACAGAAAATTTGTGAAATTCAGAAAAAAAGAAAAAAATTGGTCTTAGTTTCACCATTCAGAACTAACCACTAATAATTATATTTTCATTCCTTTTGACTCTATATTTGTCTTATGTCTTCTACATATATGATTTATTTTTCACAGAGTTGGGATCAGATTGTGCTATTTTGTATCTTTTTTTCACTTGAGAAAATACTGAGTTACTTCCCATGTTTTGATTCTGAAACATGATTTTTAAAAGCTTTTTATTTTTGTTTTTGAACTATAAAGCAGATACTTGCTGAGTATAAAGATTTAAGCAATAATTAGTTTTGTAAACCTGAAAATTAAACTTTCTGTCCACACACTGCCCCACTCATTCACTCTCGGTCACATTCCCAGAGGTGACTCCATTTAATGCTTGGGGTATGTATTTATGGTCATTAAAAAAATGTAAGGATATTAATGCATATGAATATCTGTGTATGTGAGAGTTTTCCCTTTAAACAGGGTCATTTTACTCATGCACTGACACTATGTGATTTTTCAGGCGGCATCACCAGGTATATATTTTCTAGTTAGTGTTAACGGCCAGAGTTGCCTCACCACAGTGGCTACACAATGATCCCATCCAAGGATACCCATTTTTATTTAATCATGTCCTATTGCTGGACATTGTGGTTGATTTGAAATTGTTTTATTTTGCTCTTAAATGTATCGCATAAATATTTTGTCCAAATCTTTGGGTGCATCTTTATTTCCCCAGGATAAAGTTTTAGAGTAAAGTGACTGGGTCAAATGTTATATTGCCAGTTTCGTACAGAAAGGTTATCCTGGTTTACATTCCAGCAAGCCATGTAGGAGAAGCTCTGTCATTGTAAATTTGTCAAATTTACAAATTTGAAGTAGTCAAAATTGAAGGCAAAATTTTCATCATCGCACCATTTTTTTTACCTGAATTCTAGTCTAGAACATTCATTTCAAAGCCTAGAGAAGAAAAGTGCAGTGGACCCTTGAACAATGCAGGGGTTAGGAGCGCTGACCCCTCCACCTCATCAAAAATCCATGTATAACTTTTGTCTCCCCCCCCAGACTTAACGTTAATAGCCTACTGTTGACCAGGGGCACCTGGGTGGCTCAGTCAGTTAAACCTCTGAGTTCGGCTCAGGTCATGATCTCACAGTTTGTGAGTTTGAGCTCTGCTTTGGGCGCTGTGCTAGCAGCCCAGAGCTGGGAGCCCACCTCCCTGTGTCTCTCTCTCTCTCTCTGCCCCTCCACTGCTCACACTCTGTCTCTCTCTTTCTCTCTCAAAAATAAACGTTAAAAAAAAAAATAGCCTACTGTTGACCAGAAGCCTTACTGATAATATCAAGAGTCGATTAACACATATTTTGTATGTTATATGTATTATACTATATTCTTGCAATAAAGTAAGCTAGAGAGAGGAGATGTTATTAAGAAAATCATAAGGAAAACAATACATTAACAGTACTGTACTGGATTTATGGAAAATTTCCATGTACAAGTGGACCCATGCAGTTCAAACCTGTGTTGTTCAAGGGTCAACTGTAATGCAAATTCTCTGGTGCCTGGATCATCTTTGATTCCTCTGGTGAAACTTTGTAAAGGACGCTTGGGAATTTTAACTTCTACTATACTACATTTATATTATTATTTAGCGTGATGAACTCCTAGATTAATAATTTACACATTTCTTTTTTTAACTTTCAAACTGGCTGGCTTAGATTTCCTCTCCTATTTAAATATTAAGTCTTTTAGGAATGATAACATATTAAAAAATACTGTCATTTATATTCCAGTAACGAGAGCCTGGTTTGATTGAACTTCTAAAAATCCTCTAAGTGAAGAGGGGAAGGGAGCCCAAAATTGGTGGGTAGGAGGCCTTATCCTAGGTGAAGGGGCCATTGTTAGAGAAGGAAAACGGGGACAAAGGAAGATTCAGTGTGACAAATGGCAATTTAAATACAATGGAGTTTAAAATGACCAAGGTCCAAAGCATTTTCTTAAGCACTGGTAACCATGTTTTAGCTGCTGCACTCTTTAACACTTTGATTTTGTGTGAGTTGTAACTATTAGTAGCAAAGTTTCATCCAGTCCTTAAAGACAAGACGTGTTACTTTCAGTTGAGTGTTTTTAGTTAGCTGAATGTTTTCCTGATCTTTAGATTTTGTGACTCTAGAGATACAAGGCAGTTATTGCTATGCCTTTTTCCAAGGAAAAGTACTTCCAAATAGGCAATGTTTTGAAATACAGCCAACACCATTTTAATATTAGCACTCTACCGTAGGGGTTCAGTTTATGACAATGGAATGCAGCAGTAACTAGTCACAAAGGAATTCAGATTGTGGTATAATGGGGAGCAGGTTCAACCCTAAGCCAGGATGCTTGTGTTTGATTCTTGGCCCTGGATTAATTAATAGCCTGGGTTACTCTGGGCAGGTAATGTAGGTCACGACAATATAGGCATTGATAAATAGCAGGGTGACCAAGCATTGCTGTTTAGTGTCCTAACACTCCATGATATCTTCCTTAAGTCAGGTGGTCAAAATACCCCTGGTTTAAAAGAATACCTGACCGCTTAGTTCGGTTTATGCCATATAGACAAGCCTTTTTATTCCCCTTTGCCTGAGTTTCTCCAGATATAGCAAAATGTTGGTACCACTAAGATATGATCTAGAATCTATGACCATTCATATATCCAGCAAATATTTATTGAATGTGAGTCTATGCCAGGTTCTGTGCTACCCACTTAAATTTACAATGGTAGGAGTCAGGGGAGTCAGGCTGGAAGACACACAAAAGGAGCCCACCCTACATCTGGCATTCCTGGATTCTGCATTACAATGCAAATGCCTTCAGCCTGTCAAGAACTTTACCCTAGGCTTCACTGCAGGAGGTGAGGGCCCATCTTTGCAGTTAGTGTCTAAACCTTCTTTCAGTATGCAGAGTTTGGAAGGGAGAAACAAATGTAGATTTTGGATATGAAAACTATCCATCTCCTCATCGATCTTGATTCCTGAATTTCATTAGGGTAGTAATATCTTTAGTCATTTATTTTACAGATGGCAGCAATTTGTTTTTGATAAGTAGCTCAATACATTTTCAATCAGTGAAAGACCAACTTGTCCATACAACCGGACGGTAAATTAAAGACACATTCTGAATACACATTCATACACACAGTTTACAAATGTATGTAGGAACACGCATGTAACTTTTAAGGCACCCTGCCTTGGTCCTTAAGAATAGAATTTGACCTACAGTTGACAAATACAAACTTAACCACATATATTTGGGGAAAAGTATGCTGTAAGAAAAAAAGTTCTGAGGCTGAAATGTGGTATTTAAGAAACAAGTGCTTGTAAAACACTCTACTTTGTCTTTGTGAAAATTGATATAAGAGAAGTGGCATCTTGCCAAAGTGTATCTAATCAGTATTTAACCTTACTGAGGCCACAAACTAGGGAAGATTTCATCTTCAATTTTGCAACAACCCTTCTTTCTTTTTCTTTCTTTCTTTCTTTCTTTCTTTCTTTCTTTCTTTCTTTCTTTCTTTCTTTCTTTCTTTCTTTCTTTCAGTATCCTGTCGTAATCAAGAGTAAAAAGTTAGACTTCATACATCTGAATGCATTTATTCTTAGATTCTTATTTAATAAAATTGGAAAACAATTGTAAAGAAAACTCTTGGTGTATTATGTGTGGCACATTCTTTGAGGCACAGGAACCCAGGGTGCTCTAAGAAGCACTTTGACATTTGCAGGACTTTCTGTCACCTGGGATTTCGATAGAAAATAAAAGGTGTGTCTGACCATCTCAAGACAAGGAATGTTCTTCTCAGGCCCTGATTATGCTCTGTGTCTTGATGAAAGATTGGGATGGAGTCAAACCATGTGTCTTGGTGTGTGACTTTAACCTTTGCATTCAGCATTTATTAGCTGATGAGTTACTGGAGATTTGCATTCTTCTGAGTCAGCCAGTATTGATATTATCTAGCTGTTTTATTGCAGTCTAAAGTTGTCCTGAAGGGTGCCTTGGACAGCAGTTTTCCAAGTGTTGGGCAAGATTGATGTTCACAAAACTTGCAGCTGATTGTAATGTTATCCAATGCTAGTCTTGAAAACACAATGGCTCTGTAAGAAATTGTGGAAAAATTTAGAATGACTAAGACTTACATTTCCAAGACTATCTTGGTTTTATGCATTAAATTCCAGTGTATCTTTTTCCGGTTTTCTGTCACCTCGTCTCACCATCTCTGTTTAACAGTTCTCAGACTGTGTCTCCAGTCCACTTTAATGCCTCAACATCTTGGATTTCATGTTCAGTAGTCCAGGGCTATTACCTAGGAAAGAAAAAAATGATAAAAAGTTAGAAAAATAGGATTTATGAAGGTTAAAGGAGTTAGGATTATTCTGCTTGGAAGAAAGCAACTGGTGGGTGGCTTAATAAAAGTTTTCAAGTATATGAAGGGTTGTCATATAGAGACTGGTAAGTGGCTGTTCTCCTTGCTGCTGAGAAGAGAACAAAAGGAAATAGTCTTTAATTTTAGGGGGAGGGGGGTTGGGGGTGACAGAACTAGGTTGGACATAAGGAAGAATTTCCCAGAAAGTGAGGTTTGTTAAGCACTGGAATGGATTATCAAGGAATCTCTTTTTCTGGAGATGTTTGGAAATAAGACAGAAACTGATGTGGGAGGAATGGTTTAGATAGGTGGACCCTTGCTTAAGGCATTGGAGAATCAACCAGATGACCTGTGGAAGCTCTTTGCTTTGAGTCTATACCAAACCAACTGACCTCAGCTTGACAAGGTATGAGGTGCCAGGTTAGTTCATGACTTCAGCTGTTTTAGCAGATGCTGAGCCACTCTTCACTTTGCCATGGGCTCAATTTCTTGGTATCTAATTGTTATATGGTGGGAAGTAATTGGGGCAGTGATGGGTAGGAGATAACGAATACAGCCTTGTCACAGGCTAAAACATACATAGGCAGTCTTTAAAGAATTCTGAGTGAATAAGGGTAAGGTCTATAAAGTGTGAAGGTCTCTTGTAATTTTTTAAAAAAAATTTTAATGTTTATTTATTTTTGAGAGACAGAGAGAGACAGAGTGTGAGTGGGGGAGGGGCAGAGAGAGAGGGAGACACAGAATCTGAAGCAGGCTCCAGGCCCTGAGCTGTCGGCACAGAGCCTGATGTGGGGCTGGAACTCATGAACCACGAGATCATGACCTGAGCCGAAGTTGGATGCTTAGCTGACTGAGCCACCCAGGCGCCCCTTTTTTTCTTTTTTTAAAGCCTCAAATCGTTTTCTTCCTCAATAGTATAGCTTCTATATAGCTTCTATGTGTTCATGAAAACTACTCCTTCCTTTAAGCTTTTTATTTTTTAATGTTATTTATTTATTTAATTGGGGGGCGGGACGCACGGGGGAGAGGGGCAGAGGGAGAGAGAGGGACATAATCTTTTTTAAAAAGTATTTTAACATAATTTATTGTCAAATTGGCTTCCATACAACACCCAGTGCTCATGCCCTCCTCAATGCCCATCACCTATTTCCCCTCTCCCCCACTCCTCCATCCAGCCTCAGTTTGTTCTCTGTATTTAAGAGTTTTTTGTGGTTTGCCTCCCTTCCTCTCTGTTTGTAACTATTTTTTCCCCTTCCCCTCCTCCATGGACTTTTGTTAAGTTTCTCAAGGTCCACATATGAGTGAAAACATATGATATCTGTCCTTCTCTGACTGACTTACTCAGCATGAAACCTTCCAGTTCCAACCACGTTGCTGCAAATGGCAGGATTTCATTCTTTCTCATTGCCAAATAGTATTCCCTTGTATATATAAACCACATGTTCTTTATCCATTTGTCAGTTGATGGACATTTAGGCTCTTTCCATAATTTGGTTATTGTTGAAAGCACTGCTATAAACATTGGGGTACAAGTGCCCCTATGCGTCAGCACTCCTGTATCCCTTGGGTAAATTCCTAGCAGTGTTATTGCTGGATCATAGGGTAGATCTATTTTTAATTTTTTTGGGAACCTCCACACTGTTTTCCAGAGCAGCTGCACCAGTTTGCATTCCCACCAACAGTGCAAGAGGGTTCCCGTTTCTCCACATCCTCATCAGCATCTGTGTTTCCTGAGTTGTTAATTTTAGCCACTCTGACTGGTGTCAGGTGGTATCTCAGTGTGGCTTTGATTTGTATTTCCCTATGATGAGTGACATTGAACATCTTTTCATGTGTCTGTTGGCCATTTGGATGTCTTCTTTGGAGAAGTGTCTATTAATCTATTCATGCATGTCTATTCACGTATTCATGTATTCACTGCAGAGACTATTTAGTGGAAGACTTTTTCTAGCCTTATTAATAATCCCCAAAATGTATTGCCATGATAGTAATCAGTATGTTATTGTAAATATTACCACAAGAATTTAAATTGTTAAAAACAACTCAGTTATTTCTGTTAAATATGGTGTCAGTACAATACTTTCAACTGCACTGAATTTTTCTGTTTTTTTTTTGTTTTTTTTTTTTAAATTTTTTTTTCAACGTTTTTAATTTATTTTTGGGACAGAGAGAGACAGAGCATGAACGGGGGAGGGGCAGAGAGAGAGGGAGACACAGAATCGGAAACAGGCTCCAGGCTCCGAGCCATCAGCCCAGAGCCTGACGCGGGGCTCGAACTCACGGACTGCGAGATCGTGACCTGGCTGAAGTCGGACGCTTAACCGACTGCGCCACCCAGGCGCCCCTGTTTTTTTTTTTTAAATTTAGTTCACCATTTAGACACCACCTAAGATATTTGACAGTATTTACTCTGTTTTAAGTACTAAAACTTTGAATACTGGCTAATGCAATATTCTTGGTTCCTTCAAACATGATTATTGTAATAGAACCACAAGAAAGGATTGGTTCAATTACTTGCTGGTTATGAAAGCACACACAGACACACAAACACACTAAACCAAATGTAAACCCTTTGTTTCTGAGCATTTGAGATGAGTGATTATACTACCGCAGTTTTAGGGGTTTTCCTCTTTCAACTATTTTAAGAAGTTTTGATATTAAAACTGTATTTTAAACTTTATTTATGACATCATTCTACAAAAATGTCTTTAAAGAAAATGAAAGTAACTTTTTACTGTGCAGCATCAGACTAATGAACATGGTGTATTCTTTCTCTTTTAGTAATTTCCTTTAATGTTCCATTCCCAAAGATTCGTAGAGAAGCCACTGCAGCAAGGATGTGCTTTGGCAGGCGAGGAGGGACTTGTGCTCAATCTCCCACCCCGCTCTCTAGCTTTGAACTATCGATGTAAAGTCCAGAAACCTAAACTCTTACCTTTCCCTTCTCCAACAGGGGTAACCAGACCTGTTTATATTAACCTGGTGAACATCCAGAAAATTAATGCATCAGTCTGATATTTTTAGGGCTTCCTAAATATTCTTTGTTCTTATAAGATATTCAGGTCTATAAAACCTGATTTATTCTTAGGAACACCAGCAGACTGCTTGAAGTTGGAATTTTCATCTGAAGAGTATAACAAATGGAGAAGTAAGGGCAAGACACCAGAGAGAGCTTGATGCTTCTGGCCTAGGTTCACAACAGTTAATTTAACAGGTCTTCAGCTTTGCTAATAGTGGCAGCTGGAAGCTTGGGTTTGGTCAATAGTATATGTCTTCTTTCTAAACAGAAAGGTCATATGATACAGAATATTTTTCGGCTTTTGAAAATCTACTAGCAGATTATCTTTCCTGATTCCTTGGAACAGTTTTTGAAAGGAGCAAAGCTAGAACGTTTGATCCATCTTATGGGTCCTTGGTAGAGTTCAGTGCATGCACACCCACACTTAAGACTTCTATGTGGTCAAGGGAGATTGCTGTTCAGAACTCAATGTTGGACTAATGAAAGACACCAGACTACAGTACTTGCTTTATTTGTTCTGATTGACTCAACCAAATGCCTTCAAGTTTCGTTTCCAATTTTTATCGTAAAAACTGTGAAATCAAGGTATTTGCTTGCTGCTGGGGTTTGATTCCATCTTGGAGACCTGGAGCAGAAGTTTTACACTGGTTTGGGAAAGCTGATGCCTTATGATGCACCCATAGTACAAGGCATAAAAATGTAAAGTAATCCAGTAAGAGTAAACAACAACGTAACAACAAAAACTTAAAAAATATTCAAAGTTGAATACTTACTATATTTCTCACAATAGAAACCCAGACTTTTAAATAATTGTTCTATGCATTTAAGTGAGAGCTCTGTGAATGTTCTTTCCTAAACAGTTTAAAGATCTGACTGGTTGTATGTTTCCATTCTCTTGTTCATGTTGGCCAGCTATTCATATATTCAGGTTCATTAGAATCTTGAGAGAATTTCTAGCATGACTTCTGGTATATCATTCTGTGTTATGGTTTCTCTATCTATCTTTACGATGCACATCCTGTTGATTCTACTCATGGCAGGAAAAGGAATTATTTTGTATTATGATTGTGCTGTTGATATACACTTAATACTTTGGCTGAGATGATCAGAATTTAGGTAAAGCTAAGAATATTTTGGCCTTTTAAACGAGCTATGCATTTGCCACCTGCTCAGACTAAAAAGTATCTTGTAGGATTAAAGGGATGAGGAAGGTTCATGGGAAATCATTTTTAAAGGAAAAGGGAATGATATATAGAGTTAAAAAGCAACATTATAAACTGTTAAAAGGCCAGTATTTCAACACAAATAACATCCAAGTTATATAAAAGCCCTGTGTGATATGTTTATCGTTATTAGTTTTTAGGCTTTGTAGTCTTTGGGGACTTTGCTGGCCTGCTTTCTAGTTTCGTGGAGTACATTCAGCTGCATTGTGCACTTGAGTTCTATGGAACCGTTGTGCTTCATGTCTATTTACCTCATCCTTGTGGGGAAGCATCTGCTTTTGTGTCTTACATCTTAGAACTGCAGCTGGATTTCTGGAATTCTGCGGCTGTCTGGTATTTTCTTCTGCATATTAATATGATTAAATTGTACCAATGGTTCCCTTTTTTATCATTTCAAAATGAATATACCCCTAATATTTTTAGATTATAAAAATGATATAGTTACCTTGTAAAAAATAGTCAAACAGTATGGAAAAGCATAGGTGGACCCGGCTTTTTGAAAGTTTGCCTTACGCCACTTTGCTTTTATGAAAGACCTACTTTAGTACCTGTTTTCAAGAGCTGAGAGAGATCTGAAAAAGATTTTCGCTTTTAGGAAAAAAGGCAAGAAGTGAAAATAGTGTTCAGCATTTGTTTTGCAGCCAGCCATATGGAGATGATGTGTACCCCAAGCAGGGAGAGTGGCACCACCAAGCTCTTTCCCCAGAACTACAGTGAGCAGTTCGGTATCAAGCTGCCATAGCTTTGAACTGTGTCTGTGAGCATCTGTGTTTATCTTGATTTATTTTGTGCATCCATTCGCAAGATGTGTCCTAAAGTATCAGAAAAGCAGCAACAAAACTAAAAGACAGCCTATGGAATGAGAGATGTTTGCAAATGACATGTCTGATAAAGGGTAATTATCCAAAATCTGTAAAGAACTTATCAAATTTAACACCTAAAAAATAAATAATCCAGATAAGAAATGGCCAGAAGATACAAACAGATGTTTTTCCAAAGAAGACATACAGATGGCTACCAGACACATGAAAAGATGTTCAACATCACTCATCAGCAGGAAAATACAAATCAAAACCATGAGATACCACCTCACACCTATCAGCATGGCTAAAATTAACAGCATAGGAAACAACAGATGTTGGCAAGGATGTGGAGAAAGGGAACCTTCTTACACTGTTGGTGGGAATACAAACTGGTGCATCCACTCTGGAAAACAGTATGGAGGTTCCTCAAAAAATTAAAAATAGAATTACCATACGACCCAGAAATTGCACTACTAGCCACTTATCCAAAGGATACAGGAGTGCTGATTTGAAGGGGCACATGCACCCCAATGTTTGTAGCAGCACTATCAACAATAGCCAAATTATGGAAAGAGCCCAAATGTCCGTCGGCTGATGAATGGATGAAGAAGAAGTGGTATATCTATACAATGGAATATTACTCAGCCATCACATCAGAAAGAATGAAATCTTGCCATTTACAACAACATGGGTAGAGCTAGAGTGTATTATGCTAAGTGAAATAAGTTGGAGAAAGACAAATACCCTATGATTTCACTCATATGTGGAATTTAAAAACCAAAACAGATGAACATAGGCGAAGAGGAAAACATAGAGGGAAGCAAACTATAAGAGACTCTTAACTATAGAGAACAAACTGAGTGTGGTAGGAGGGAGGTGAGTGGGGAATGTGCTAAATGGTTGATGGGCTTTAAGGAGGTCACTTGGGTTTTTTAATGCTTATTTATTTAGTTTGGAGAGAGAGAGAGAGAGAGAGAGAGAGAGAGAGAGAGGGAGAGAGAGAGAGAGAAAGCCTGCACACCAGTGGGGGAGGGGCAGAGGGAGAGAGGGAGACACAGAATCCGAAGCAGACTTCAGGCTCTGAGCTGTCATCACAGAGCCTGACACGGGGCTCAAACCGCAAACCGTGAGATCATGACCTGAGCCAAAGTTAGGTGCTTAACTGACTGAGCCACCCACGTGCCCCAAATGATGAATCACTAAATTCTACACCTGAAAGCAATTTTACCATGTATGTTAACTAACTAGAATTTAAATAAAAACGAAGTAAAAAAAAAGTGTCAGATAAGCCTAAGACATTCGCTAAAAAATTTTTCCATGTAAATTAATGTTAATTGTTTATTTGCTTCATTTCAACTTATGAAAGTTTTCATAGGAATACTCTACTTTCAGATAATGGGGAAATTTCATATAGAGGTTAACAATAAAAAAGTCCCAGAGATAATGACTGGCAATATGATAACACATTGGTGATCATCCTTATAGATGTCTCTCAATGTGTATATATTCATATATAAACATATGTATAAGTAAATGCACACATGCAGTTTTATATTAATGAATAATACTGTGTGAATTATTAATAACTATAGGTCCACATCATTATTTTAATGGATGCATTATGTGTACTGTGTATAGAATACTGCCTGGCACTCGGTAGGCCCTCAACCACTTGTTGATGAATGAATGAGCAGTAATTTATTTAACCAATTTCCTATTAATGGACATTATTTCTTTCCAGTTTTTCACCATTATAAATTATACTGCAGTGAATATCCTTTTGCATCTTTGTTCACATGCACAATGATCTGTTTAAGGCAACTTCAACATATATTTCTTTTATGCATTGTCTATTCTTTGTCCAGTGGTTATCTCTTGAAACACCAGAGACATATTTCCCCTGCTGAAGCCATTTAATTTTATAATTTTAACATATACTCCAAACAGGTAACAAAATACTTCCTTTAGTAAGGCATATTAATAAGTGAACATGTGGAATCATAGTTCTCATTTGTCAGATAGCCAAGAAGATAATTTGGAGATTTTACCTCTTCGCACAGTATCTTTTAAAAAGAAAAATTTTTAAAAAGTTCATTTATTTATTTTGACAGAGAGACGGTGTGCAAACAAGGGAGGGACAGAGAGAGAGAGGGAGAGTGAGAATCTCAAGCAGGCTCTGTCCTATCAGCATAGAGTCTGATCTGGGGCTCAAGCCCATGAACCATGAAATCATGACCTGAGCCTAAATCAAGAGTAGGATGGATGCTCAACCCACTGAGCCATCCAGGCACCCCAGCACAGTATCTTTTTGTCTGTGGACCACTAATAATCTTTTAAGAACATTTGTTAAAAAGATAACAGTCATCTGGAACAAAGATTAGGTTGTTCAATATCTGGATTCCAAAAAGTGGGAAAAAATCAGTTAATTATTCATGTATATTGAAATGACATACTTCATTTCCAACTACTAAACGATTTTTACTTTTCTTCTGTTTGTTTTAGCTTTAGCATGCTTTCTGAAATTGTGTGTGTGTGTGTGTGTGTGTGTGTGTGTGTGTGTGTGTATTTAACCAGAGAGAAAGTCCTTCCTAACTTCATATTTACTGTTGGGACCATCACTTATTTAGTGAGGCACTTTTTAAAAAAAAGTTTATTTATTTATTTTGAGAGGGAGAGAGAGAGAGAGGGAGGGAGGGACAGAGAGAGAGGGAAAGAGAATCCCAAGCAGGCTTCATGCTGTCAGAATTGTGAGATCATGACCTGAGCTGAAATCAAGAGACTGACACTTAACCAAGTGAGCCACCCAGGTGCCCCTTCAGTGAGGCACTTTTATTTTTCAGACCCAAGTTCCTGCTGCCTAAATTCCTTCTGAATTCCCAGTACCAATAAATCGCAGAAGTTTTAGTACCCTTCCACAAAGTGATAATGAAATGCTTATTTTTAAAAATAGTAGGTTGTGTCCAATGGTGTTAGTTTAAATTCTTAATGTCCTGACCAAAATGCCAGAAAACGAACCTCAGGTTTTTGGTAATATTAAAGTGAACGGGTTTTCAGCAGAGAAGTTTTGTGGCTTCTGTGACGTGCCCCTGTACTTCTCTGTTCTTCAGCCCCCTTTTCCCACTTGGCAGTGCAGTCACCTTGCTCAGCCCTCTGACCTTGCCTGGAAAAATGTCCTCATCAGTGAGTGTTTGTGGGGTTAGGGTGATAAGGATTCTAAAGGAAAGAGTGCCTGTTTCAATTCAAATAGTTGGATTAGTCACAGGGATACTTAATCCATTTACAAATAGTAGAATCCTCCAGCAAGCTTCTTTGTGTTCATCAGAGTATTTTGTATTCATTTAAAGGAAAAAAAAAGGAATAACTGAATGCAGATCATGCAGGAGTTGTTCATTTAGCAGAATTCTAATTTTTCTGGTTCTAAATAGCATAAGTATTAAGGCACTTTTAAAGATTTACTTTTTTCATAGAAGTTTTACATTGTGATTAAAATACACATAACATAAAAATTTACCATTTTTACTATTTTTAAGTATATAGGTCAGTGACATTAAGCACATTCATGTTGTTGTGCAACCGTCACCACCATCCAGTCTTCAGAATTGTTTTCATCTCGCAAAACTGAAACTCTGTACCCATTAAACATGACCTCCCCACTTCCCTCCTCCCCCCGCCCCCAGCCCCTGGCAATCACCATTCTACTTTCTGTGAACACTTTTGTGAGGGCTATTATATCTCTTTCTTTAAGAAATGGAGGTAGAAATCCATCTATCAGGAATAGTTTTAGGTGCATTCCTGTGTGGACACAGTTGGGCAGTCCTATAATTATGCATCCTCCTGAAATGCATTTTGGGTCATTTCTACACAGAACTTTAAAAATTACTTCATATGGATACTGGAGGTTCTTGCTTTTCTTGTCCCACTCACTTTTTGAAGGCATAAGAATATCTTATTAAGGATTATGCAAAATAACCTTCTACAAATCCTGATATTATTACACTGCCCAAAAAACTTCAAAGCATCAGGAAAGGTTTCCCCCCCCCCCCCCCAACTTTATAACTAAACCAGATTCAGCTGGCTACCCCACTTGGCTACAGAGTACTAAAGAAGAGACTGAGCTGACTGAACTTGATCCTGCTGCCCCTGCACACACAACACTCCCATTGACTCTAGAGAAGACTTAAGTGCATGAAAGGACTCCAGGATCAAAAGGTTAGCTCTACAGGGAGCTGTGTCTGGCTCAAGCAGTCCATTTTTTTTTTTTCTATTGACAGTGAAAACGTTTTATAGTTCTTTTTCAAAGTTTTTCAAACTTTTACAAAAACAGGCTACTTGTGAAAAAATGAGAAGGCATCTAATTGAACTATATCCAGAGGAGATCATGGCAGAGACCAACAGGGAGGAAAACATTTCTAAACCACAGTGATATTGGTCAAATCATTTGTATTTTAAAAATAAAGTATTTGAGGCCCCAGCTGAAGGAAATTTTCATTATGAAAGCTGGTTGGGCTATGAAGCAGAATGTGAGATAAACTAAGACACAAATCTCATGAGTGTTTCTCTTTGTCTGCTAATGACTTAATAATGCTGACAGGATTACACAACCTTTGCATTTTATGAAATCTATGAAAATAGGAAAAAATACATGCTATATGTAAATGGTATGGATGTGCAGATGCTTAACCCTCATTTAATTCATTGCTGGAAAAATAAATGCCTTAAAACATTTTGAAAAGAGAAATTGCCTTAAGGAGAATAATTAACAAGAAGACTAGTAATCACATTTTTGAAAAAGTGAAATATGGTTCTTCATGTTATGGGTCTAAGTTTTTTACATTTATTGGAGCTCTTTAGTATATGTAAGAATTCATTCCTGGGGCGCCTGGGTGGCTTATTGGTTAAGCATCCAACTTTGGCTCAGGTCATGATCTCGTGGTTCATGGGTTCGAGGCCCGCTGACAGCCTAGACAGAACCTGGAGCCTGCTTCAGATTTTCTGTTTCCTTCTGTCTCTGCCCCTCCCCAGCTTGCGCTCTCTCTCTCTCTCAAAAATAAATAAACATTAAAAAAAAAGAATTCACTCCTTTATTCATCATCTTTTATGTGTGACTATGTGCCCAATGTTAATCTAATAGTTTTCCAAAACCTCAATTGAACAAGTATATAAGGAAGTAGATTACATATAGTAAAACAGAACCCATGATGGGAGATGGGCGTATGTGTCTCAAGTATTTTGTTTTCTCAAATCACCCTTCATTAGTAAATTTGCCTTAAGAATTTTCTCTAACTTCACCTGGAACATACAATTTTGATTGGCAACTGGCTTCTTCCTCCTAGGAATAACTGTTATAATATTTTAATCTCTCTACTAGGACAGAGAATGCTATGTTGAACTAACTTGAAAAGCATGTTTTATAATCAGAAAACTGATTAAATGTCATTAGAATTTTGATCTTAACCATCCTCTCTTATATAAGCAATGGAAAAGCTTGGTGAGGAGCTTGTCTAAGCAGTTTTCTTGTATTTTCACATAATTGGGTTTGACGGTTTTCTGCCATTGCACAGGATAACTGCAGTTGATGGTGTTCATGTTTTTACTTAAGGGCCATTGGATTGTATCAGAAACTATATGCTACACTCTTGTAATCCTGTAAGTCATTTTTGAGTTGCATGATTGAAAGTGAATAATAATGTACCACAAAACAAAAATTACTCATGCAGTTAAAGCTTTTTTGTGTGCAGCTTTAGAAACAACCAGTCCACAGAGAATTAGACTCATGAAATAAATGAAAATACATGATCATCCCCACCCACTCCTTGTTGTCTAGGCCTATTCAGGTCTGGTGAAAACATTAAGCCACTTAAGTGGTATTGGGTACCTAATTTATTCAGCTTCTGGAAGGTACCAGATTAATGCTTACAGAGGCAGATTTTAAACTTTGAGGGGTGGGGAGGTTCTAGCAAACTCTTCCCGTTAGTATGTGCCCAACTCTCCACAGAAATCAGGTACTTCTTTGTTAAGCTACCTTAGCTTTCCTTGGGAATTGTTAGGTGTTTTATGGACTGTGTTCTTCTTCTTTTTAAAAAATGTTTACTTATCTACTTTTGAGAGAGAGAGAGGGAGAAAGGGAGAAGAAAGAGAGAGAGGGAGAAAGCCTCTGTCAGTGCAGAGGCTGATGTGGGGCTCGATCTCATGAACCTCAAGATCATGACCTGAGCTGAAATCAAGAGTCAGTCACTTAACTGACTGAGCCACCTGGGTGCCCTGGGCTGTGTTCTTATATGGTGGTTAAGTTGGTTTGCTGAAATGGATCTAGAAAGATCCAGGACAGTGACTGATTGTAAAGGGCTGTTGGGTGGGCAGAGAGAAAATCAAGGTGGTATGACAGAGCAGTTTCTCTCTCAGACTCTCAAATCTGTCTTCTAGCCATAACTTTGGGTCTAAAATTTTCTCCACTAGTGTCATTCAGGCCAATGTTTCCATAAGGGCCCTGCTCCTTTGGAGAATGAGCACATTGGTTTAGGTAAGTTTGTCAGACTAACTAAACAGTTATCTATGGCACTA
Source organism: Neofelis nebulosa (assembly GCF_028018385.1). Lineage (NCBI taxonomy): Eukaryota > Metazoa > Chordata > Mammalia > Carnivora > Felidae > Neofelis > Neofelis nebulosa. The sequence continues at coordinate 222,673,312 of NC_080782.1, forward strand.
AGGAAAAACAGTCCAGTATAAGGAAGACCATTTAGGAGTTAACAGAGAAGGAAGTTGGAAGACAAAATGTCCTGAAAATATAATTTTTGGAAAGCAGGCCAGGGGTGGGCACATAGCATGGAACTTTGACAGCTTGATTTAACATAAACATCATAGAAAGATGGCTTTGTTGGGGTTGGGGATGATAGAAACGATGGGATAACTCTTGTAAAGTGGTTTTAGGTGTTCCTGAAGATAAATGTAACCTCATAGCCTGATTTGGAATTTTGCCTCTACTGTAGCTCTTCATGGGAGATTAGAAGGCCTTAGCCTATATATGGGAAAAAGTCTTCATCTCAAATCTTCACGTTGCTTGATTGAGTCTTCTTGGGTTGGGATGTGAGGTAAGAGAGGTTGTGAGACCAAGTCCAGACTCAAGGGAATGAATTCCATCATTTAATGATTCCTGCCATGGGTCCAAGAGGAAGGAGTGGTCATCACAGGCTTAGACTCTGCTGCATTTTTGAGGATTTAGTAGGTCATCATTGGCAGTAACAACTTAGTCCCATCCTCACAAGAGTGAGAAGAGCTTGGGACATCCATCGAGGAATCTACAAGAGTTGTGGGAAGCCTTGATGCACTTTAGTATTCTCTTTGCATATTTGTATTAACCTGGAAAATTATTTCTTGAAGGGAAAAGGAAATGTTATTTTTAGAATGGGATCAACATTTCCAGCATGTCTGTTGGGGGGCTAGCTCCTCAGTATTTACATGGGAATGGGGTGAACTATCATTAGTATGCCCACATCATGGGGTATCAGAATGGTTTTTGCTCTAGTAGACCAGCTATACACATGAGGAAGTTGAGTATGTTGATTTTTTTGAAGTGACTGTTGATATTTTAGCTGTGATTCTTATTCAGTTTCTTCTGTAATGTCAGACTGCAAATTCTCATGCCCTTGAGAGACAATTTTTTAAGACAGTAAAGCATTGAATCATATTTAGTGCAATGAGTTTCTCTTGAGTGCTTGCTGTGTTTCTGACACTGTGCTGAGAGTTGTATGGTATACAAGTGAGAGAAAGAATACATGGTTCCTACTGTCAAGGAACTTATAATTTATTGAGACAAGGCATTCTTGAACCAGTTAAATAATGAGATAAGACAGTATATGATACACATATTTACACTTATTTAGTTTAGAAAAAGCACAGTGGGATTATTTAAAGAGCTAAAATACCCATAACTTGTTTTTTCACTTTAATGGTCAAGAACTCCAAAACCCTGTCCGAAAGGGGATAGAAAGGAGAGAAGAAGGCTTACTCATCTCTTCCTTCTTTGCTCATGCCATGATGCTCCTATAAGGCAAAGTCTTTGGAAATTTGGGAGCTAATGGGAAATTGTTTTCAGAAATAGAGATGAAGGCAGTAATGGTAGAATATTATTGAGTTGGGGCTCTTGCCTTCTGTCCAGCCACCCAGAGAGCTTAGTGTACATATGTATTCTTCTAGCTACTGTAGCCCATTCTTTTTTTTTTTTTTATATTTATTTATTTTGGGGAAAGCACAAGTGGGGGAGGGGCAAAAAGAGGGGGACAGAGGATCCAAAGTGGGCTCTGCACTGACAGGTTGACAGCAGTGAGCCTAAAGTGGGGTCAAACTCACAAACCTCAAGATCACGACCTGAGCCAAAGTCGGATGCTCAATCGACTGAGCCACCCAGGTGCCTCAGCTACTGTAGTCATTTAAAAAAAATATTTTTTAATTAATAATAATTTTTTATTCAAGTATAATTAACATACAGTGCAGTCCATTCTTGCACGGTCACGGGTCTGTCTGAGGTCATCGAGACTCACCTTGATTTCTGTTTTTTCAGATGAATCCCAGTCCGATATCTATTTGAGACAGGGAGAAACAGCAAGCCTTAAATGGATTCCCTATTTCTTCCTCATTACTTCTTCTCTTCTCTGACCTCCCTGCCCCATTCCTGATATTTTTACTGCTTTCCTTTTCTCCCTTTCTCCTAGTAGCACATCTACTTTTTCCTAGCGTTCCAAGTTTTTTCTTTCTCACTGCTCTCCATGCACCATGGTCTCTAAGTCTGAAGAAGGAAAAAGAATAAAACAAGCGTTGCCAAGAAATACCCTTCCTTTCCTTCAGTTTTTGGAAAACTAACTCCTAGAATATAGCTCTTGAAGTACTGGGGCTTTTGGATTGCCTTTGTTGTTCTGTACATATCCCAGTGTGCTAAAGCCATTTCATAAAGGTTAAGTGCGAACAATACCAGTCACTTGCCATATGCAAGACACTCTGGGCTTTATCCCAGGCAGGCGGTGCCGTGCCATATCTGTCTCATTCACTTGTCTATAATTCATTCATTCACTGAATGAAGAGGTACACAGAAGCCAGATCTCATTAGGCCTTCCAGGCCATAATGAAGAATTTAGTTTTGATTCTAGGAACTGTAGGAGACCAGGGGGCTGACATGGTCTGATAGGTGTTTTTAAAAGTTTTCTTTGGCTGTAGTGTAAAAACAGATGAAAGAGGTCAAGGGCAGGAGCTGGGTATCTATTGCAGAATTCTAAACTGGAGATAATGATGGCTTAGACTAGGGTGTTTGAAGTGGAGACGGACCAATTCTTGCCAAAGTGTGTGTTTGTAGGCCGAACCCTGTTTCTCATACCAGTGTGTCCTTCATGTATGGCTGGGGTCTGGCTCTAGCATTTATGTGCTTAGTGTCTGTGCAGCTGGTTTGGAACCCTGGAAGCCAGGCTTCCCTGGGTCAGATGTACTCCTCATCCACTAGCCATTCGTGCCTCTTGTAGAGGCTTGATGCTGCTCAGAATGTTTGTTTGATAACTTGATTATGGTTTCACTTTACGTCCCGCTGGCTTAAAATCTTTTTTAATAAAAAGGAGACACTGGAGCTGATGGTTTAAAAAATTGCAAAATGCTTTTCCCACCCGGTTCTTACTTTAAATGTATTGTTGTGTGAGATATATCATCCAATCCGTTGAAATCAAAGTTTCATGAGGATGCCTGGTGTTGTTTCGGAAAACACTGTGTCAGCTGTCCCCAAAAAGCACTGGACATGACAGGGCTCATTTCCACAGATATTTGCAAAAGACTGAGTGTGTGTAAGATAAAAAAAAAGATAAAAGATGTGGCCTCTGTCTCCAAGAAACTTGAGAGGAAGGGAAAGTAACAAAAATTACTGTGTATCTTAGGTGCTGGCCTTTGACAGCTACCACTCATTCAACCTTTGTGACACCTCCGAGGTAGGTGCTGTTCTTACCCCTGTTTTAGCATGAGAAAAGGGGGGCACCATCATCTGTCTCTGGTCATGCTGCTATTGTGTGCAGAGCCAGGAGTGGAGCCCCACACCCAAGGTTTCCTTACTTTACACTGTAGGTACCATTTCACAAGATTTCAGAATACTGCTCCTTTACAGCTGCAGAATCTTGGGGGAAATGTCTTAAACTTCCTGAGCCTCTGTTTCCTTATCTATAAAATATGGATAATAATATTTACCATCAAAAGGTATGTATGAAACATGTATGAAAGTTCCTGGTACACAGTAGCCAGCAACTAAAGTTCACATTTCCTTTCTTTTGTGAACTAGCATTATGGGAAGAGAATCTATGATGTGATTTTGTTGTGGAGGCCTAAGCAAGCGTGGCAAAGCATCCCCCCCACCCCCTTGTTTTTCAATCTTACAACTGTCAGAAAAGACTGTGTTATACATTTGGACTTAGGGGATAGGAGACGACTACAGGATTGTGGGATTTGTTTGTGGATATCTGTGTCCAGGAAAAGGGGAATGCTCAAGCTCCCTAGTCTATCTCATCCAATTCAGGTAGCAACAGGAGGGAAAGAGGCAGTTGTTTATATAGCACATATAAATGAAGGCCTCAGATCCTGAGGGTCAATTTTGTATGTCCTTTAGAGGTGAAATTAATGGGTATTTCCCTTTGAAGGATCAACTGTATAGGCACTATTCAGTGGACTAAAAGGACCTCACACTGTTTTTTGGTGAGAGATCATATTTATCTTTTTCAGTTCTTATGAAAACCAATTGGCCTTTCCTGAAACTAGATATGTAAACTTTGATGAGCTAACAAGAAGGAGAAAAAAAAGAGCAACAATAACCTTAAAGTCTATATCAGGCTCTAAAGAATAATGCAAGGGACAATAAATAATTCTGCTAGTTTTTCTACAAAGTGGCCCATTATACACGTGTGAGGAAGATAAACTACCACCCTGGGGGAGAAAAAATAAAACAGCCAAAAGGCTAATCTTAATTATTGAACTGTACTGTATTGCTCTCCAATGTTTTGTTTAGAATGGATTGTGGAGGCAACCTTTGGGGGACACTCTCAGTCTCACTAGGTGACTGTGACTTACCAGAACATGACTGTGGTTTATTAAAATCATCAAGGAGGGCCTGGGTGGCTCAGTTGGTTAAGTGTTTGACTCTTGATTTTGTCTCAGGTCATGATCCTAGGGTCGTAGGACCCCTGTTGAGGTTCTGACAGCGTGGAGCCTGCTTGGGATTCTCTCTCTCCCTCTCTCTCTCTCTGCCCCTCATTCACTCTCTGTCTCCAAAGAAATAAATAAAAACATTTAAAAAAAGGGGCGCCTGGGTGGCGCAGTCGGTTAAGCGTCCGACTTCAGCCAGGTCACGATCTCGCGGTCCGTGAGTTCGAGCCCCGCGTCAGGCTCTGGGCTGATGGCTCGGAGCCTGGAGCCTGTTTCCGATTCTGTGTCTCCCTCTCTCTCTGTCCCTCCCCCGGTCATGCTCTGTCTCTCTCTGTCCCAAAAATAAATAAAAAACGTTGAAAAAAAAATTAAAAAAAAAAAATAAAAAACAATCAAAGCATAGATGATTGCTTTACTCTTCTTCTCTCACTTTGTGTCTGCCTTGAATTAAGTCTTGTCCTCCAATAGATAGGTACACCCAGAAACCTTGTTAGACTCATCAAATATCCTCTTGGTGCTTGGACTGCTTCTCTTCCAATTCTATTTGGGTATAGTATGATCTTTTCCACCCAGGCAGCCAGTCTCCAGCAATCTAATAAAGGCCCTGCAAGGGGCACTGTCAGAGTGTTCACATGATCATGTATGTTTCTAAATTTTGCAAAAGCACAATGTTTTAAATATAATCACTCAAGATCACCTCTTTCTACTCTGGCTTTCCCATCACAATTTGTCAGCTGGCATCTGAGTGGTGGGCATATTTTGGATCTGGCTAAAAGGAAGTTGAACTAGGGATACATGTAGTTTGGTGCAATATTTTTATGTAGTTTGTAGGCCCTTTTGTGGCCATCTGGGTGAGGAATGACTTTCAGGAATCCACCCAGTGGATGACTTACCCAGCAGAGATGGTGAGGAAAAGTGAGGGCCATATAAGCCAGCTTATGGCTCTCATCACTGGCAGTACAGAGCAGTGGAGATAAAAAAGGTTTGAAGCAAGGTTTGAGAAGCTCAGCTGTGGAAAATTCTCACTTTCGACAGACATGAAATTGTGGGCAGAAGATTGATGCCTAGCCAAATATATTCTCTCCTCTTTGGAATATGCTTAATAGGTCTGAGCATACAATTATAAACTCACTACGTATATTTTTCTTTCTCTTATGTGAACAGCAAGAAATAGATTTCATCAGAATTCTTTTGTTTGTGCATGTTTCTGCCTCCCATTCTGGATCTCCTCTTATTGTATCTGTTGCCTCTTGTCCCAAAAAAATTTGGTTTCAGAGGAAAGGATGTGCAAAATCACCACCAAAGCAAGAGAAACGTCCTGAGGAGTAAGTGTTCTGGTGACAAAACTCTCATATAATCCCATCAGTAATTCACAGTATGTAGCATAAGAGGAATTCAATTATCTAATTATGTCACTGAATGCAATGTAGGGATATTTGAATGGTTCTTGGGTATGCCTTAATTTCTGGTTAATTTTGTATGTTTTTTTCCCCAGAATTATTGTTCATACCAAAATTCAGATGTGATAGAAAAGATGTATGTCTATTGGAAGCCAAAAGTGTAAATTGAAAAAATGTTTGTTGTATCTGTCATCTTTTTTTTTTTTTTACTTAAAGAAATGTTTATTTATTTCTGAAGGAGAGAGAGAGGGAGATAGAGTGTTAGCAGGGGAAGGGCAGAGAGAGAGGGAGACACAGAACTCGAAGCAGGCTCCAGGCTCTGAGCTGTCAGCACAGAGCCCGACACGGGGTTCGAACCCATGAGCTGTGAGATCCTGACCTGAGCCCAAGTCAGACGCTTGACTGATTGAGCCACCCAGGTGCCCCTTGTCATCTTTTAAAAAAATGTGTAATTTCTCTACTCATGCCCAAGAAATATTCATTTTTTGCATCTAATTTTGTATTTTATTTTCTTTAAAGAGGGATACAAACTTTGTATTAGCTTTGGGCCGCATAAAACCCAGACCTTCCCTGTTTCGTGCCTTCACTCTTATATGGAAATATTTGGTAGTAGCTGGAATACATGTGTAGAGGTGAGCAGCATGTTGTAATGGAAGGAGTAACCTTGATTCTGCCACCTACCAGCTATGTGACTTCAGCAAGTTTCTCAGCCTCTCTGAACTTTAGTTTCTTCAGCTACAAAGTCTGGATGATCACACTTCTCGGGATTGTTGTGAGACCTAAAGGGGCACATGATAAGTGCTTGGCATGGATAAGCACTCATTATATATAATTTACCATTTTTCCCTCAACCTCTCTCCAATAGTTCACGGTTTTATCTCAGGTCAGGGATCCAGGTGAAGAAATGTTTTGTTCTTTCAAAGTGCATTTTGACAGGAGGGTATGAAAAAGAGAGTTGGAGTTTCCCCTGTGACTCTGGTCTTTGAAAAGCCCTAGGAAGAATGAATCACAATGGTATTTTCTCTGGGAATAAAGCAAAGAATGAAGTACTTTCATCAGCTGTGTAGAATATTGGACCAAGAGTCCCAATTCGGTGTGTCTGCCACTCTAAACACACACACACACACACACACACACACACACACGGGATATGGCCCAAAGATTGGGTTATTCTCAATCACTGAAGTTTTTCTGCAAAGTTTCATTTCTCCATCAAAAAAAAAAAAAAAAAAAAAAAAAAAAGAAAAAAAAAAAAAAAAAGGATGAGCAAAGCCCCAGGCCTAGTGCTGGTAGGAATCCTTGACCTATGGTTTACTGTTCCTGGGGTGTCCTAATGGACCATGGTATTCTGGAATGGGTCATGGTATTCTGGAACATCACAGTCTTTCTGATATGTTTTCTTCAGCCCTGTGCACACAGAGATGCTCTGTGAGGTGGGGCTGGGGACTGGAAGCACAAAGTTAGCTAAATACTGACTCGCTGTTAGGATGTAAATTAGTCCTCATAGCAGACTAGGCCACTGCCTATAATGCTGGACCATGGACTCTTTTCTTTGAGGGCAAAATCCAAGAATTCTTTTTTTTTTTTTTTTTCAGTGTAAAGCACCTGGTAGGTGTTTATAATATTTATTGAATTGATTTACAGTATACATACAGTAGGGATACAAAGAAAGACTTTTAAAGTACCCAAAAGGTTTTCCTTTTTGAAAGAAAACTATAGCTTTTGATTAATAAGCATGATAATTATGTCCCTTTCCCTACTGCTTTGGATGAAGGGGAATGTTTTTGAGATGGGGATTCAGAAACAGTCTACTTCACATACTTCGCCTATAAGCCTTTCCTTCTCTGTGTGAAAGAAATCAAACTCAAGCAAGTCTGGGGAAGTGTGAGAGGTTAGCATACTTGTAAAGACAAAACAATCACAAGTAGGGTGTCAGCTGAGTGAAGGCCAGTATGGACTCTAGCCTGCAGGCAGTCTAGAAAGAAAACTCATTCTGAGACTCTCTTCCCCTGTGGCTGGCGAACATGACTGATGTCTAATGAAGAAGAATTGCTGGTAAAATAAGAAAGAGTCTGTATAATATGTGTTATAATGAGTTAAACATTTGCCTACTAATTGTAGTAGGAAATTGTTTAGGAAACCTGGGTGCATTGAGCTTACCCACATTGTATTTGAGGCCATCTTCATTAATTTTCATGCTTTCTAAACTACTGAGTTAAATAAACTCATTCAGGTGTTGTCAAAGTGAACCCACCTAATCTTACTAACATCTTGGTGTCTGGATAAGATGTGCCCAGGATCTAGTCTATTTGGCTGCTAAACACACACACACACACACACACACACACACACACACACACTCACACACACACTTGTTGAAAAATATTCACCGATGTCTACTGTATGTCAGGGGGCGTGCTGAGCAATGAGGATGTGAGTCAGGCACAATCCTGTCCCTCGCGAGGCTTACAGTGTAGAACAGATGAACAGAGCAGCCGTGTCTCTTATTTGGGTAGTGCAGGAGACCTATAGCTCATCCTGAGCTTCCAGAAGTGTTTCCAGAGGTGGCCAGGCCTGCTGCCTTTCCCACTTGCCTTTCCAAAGGGCAAGACATGCAGGTTACCACTGAGACAAATGCCCCATTCATGGTCTGCTGGGCCACTTAAACTTTATTAGTTGGTCATATGGAAGAACAGGAGAAGTTTAAGAGAATGATAATCTCGTAAGTAGCCATATTTGGTCAGTCTTCAGGTTGATTTCTGGGGTATTTAGGATGATATGATAGTTATCTAGATGTGTTCGTGGGACAAGACAAGCCTAGGGTCCTCCTACCCTGCTGCTGTCTTCCTCTTAAATAGTCATATTTTAATTGCCAACTCTTTTTTTTTTCATGTTTATTTATTTATTTTGGGAGAGAGAGCGAGAGAGCAAGTGCATGCACAGGGGAGGGGCAGAGAGAGGGAGAAAGAGAGAATCCCAAACAGGCAGCTCAGAGCCTGATGAGGGGCTTGATCCCACAAATCATGAAATCGTGACCTGAGCCAAAATCAAAAGTCAGATGCTCAGCTGTCTGAGCCACCCAGGTGCCCCTTAAATGCCAACTCTTAAATGGAGTAAAATACTTAACATAAGTGAATTGATAATTTTAAGGCCGTTAATAATAGCTGTCTTTAATTGTAGCAGTTTTGCCTTGGACAGAAATCATGGGGATAAATTTTAAATCTGGCTGGAAAATAGCATTGATACAGTACTAATATTATCAAATTTTTAGTATGGGGGTATTTGGAGTCATTGAGATTTACTCTTTGTATGTTCAGGAACATTAGTTGTTTCAGACTGGAATATAACTGGCTATAGCTAGTTGAATAAAATTCCTGCAGTTCATCCATTCTTCTCCTACCAGCAGGTGTCATTATGGAAATATGAAAATACTGTAAATTCCAAAGTTGTAGGAACTGGCTATGAGAAAGAGAAGTGGCATTTTGGATATTAAAAAACAACAAAAAATGAAGAAAAAATTTGGTGCTAACCAAGTATGGCATGTTTAATTACTAATTTGGCAATGTTTTATGATACAGTGTAAATGACACAGGATTTCAAGGCACAAGCTTAATTTATTTTAATTAGATTAAGCAAATATTTATTAAGACCTGGTTAGGTTCACAGGGGTATCAAAAGAAAAGACATAATTCTTATCCTTAAGTAGCTGGCATGATATCTAGGGGGAAGAAGATACTTACATTAAATAATTAACAGAATGCATCTGTCTTTCTTTTTAATATGCCAGACTGAAGTGCATAGATAATAAAGTAATGAAAGTTCCAGCTGGAAGGGCTGTGTGTAGTATTGTTGATTCTGTATTAATCAAGTAATACTCTTTATATATTTAAGTAGAGAGGAGCTTCAAAATTTTTTGTTAATAAGAAGGCTCATTCTTTCCTTTCTTGATAACTGCCATCACCTATCTTTCTCCATACATTTTAAGTAATAATTATAATAATTACATATATTGGTTAACCTAGGATATAGCAATTGTTTATAACAGTTTGCTATAACCAACTGATAATATGATTAAGTCTTTCTAAAAACCAAGGTAAATACTACCAGTGGTCATCTTTTTTTAAATTTTATTTTTATTTATTTTCAGATAGAGTTAGAGAGCAAGAGGGGGAGGGGCAGAGAGAGAGGGAGATAGAATCCCAAGCAGGATCCTCACTGTCAGTGCAGATTCCAACATGGGGCCTCAACTCACAAACCGTGAGATCATGACCTGAGCTGAAATCAAGAGTCAGATGCTTAGCCAACTGAGCCACCCAGGCACCCCCTACCAGGGGTCATTTTTACTAGGAGACTTAACACGGTACTCTGATAAGAAGAGTATTAGTGTTCTAGATCAGGATCAGTGCTTCATCTATCCTATTTTCCCCTCGAGACTGTGAGCTCTTCCAAGGCCTGGGATATGTAGCATTACTCTTTGCATTTCTTTTTTCTTTTTTTTTTTAAGGTTTATTTTAGTTTTTAGAAAGAGAGAGGGTGAGCGGGGCGGGGGGGGGGGTGGTAATGGGGCAGAGGGAGAGAGAGAGAGAATCTTTTTCTTTTATAATTTTTTAAAGTTTATTTTGAGAAAGAGAGCAAGCAGGGTAGGGGCAGAGAGAGAGAGAGAGAGAGAGAGAGAGAGAGAGAGAGAGAATCCCAAGCAGGCTCCACACTCTCAGTGCAGAGCCTGATGCAGGGCTTGAACCTACAAACCACAAGATCATGACCTGAGCCAAGATCAAGAGTCAGATGGTTAACCGACAGAGCCACCCAGATGCCCCTAGAGAGAGAGAGAGAATCTTAAGCAGTCTCCATACTCGGCATGGAGCCTGATGTGGGGCTCAGTCCCACAACCCTGGGACCATGACCTGAGCTGAAATCAAGAGTTGGATGCTCAACCAACTGAGCTACCCAGGCACCCCACTCTTTCATTTGAGACATTCTAAAACTGGGTCTGTGTCTTTAGTGAGCAATTAGTACATGTTTGTTGAATGACTAAATGATGAAAATATCACCAAAGGATAGGGTATTGGCACTTCTTCATACATTATGTTGTTAGAATGTATGTTGATATTAGATTAAGAAATCTCAGATGGAATAAGTCAGAAAACTGGATTGAAAAGTTGATAGATTCCTAAAGGTTTCTCTTTTGATTCTGTTAGTCCATCCAAAGAAATCTGTCTCAAAAAGTGTTTTAGGGGCACCTGGGTGCTCATTTGGTTAAGTGTCCAACTTTGGCTCAGGTCATGATCTCATGATTTGGGAATTCGAGCCCCTGCATCGGGCTCACTGCTGACAGTTCAGAGCTCGGAGCCTGGAGCCTGGAGCTTGTTTCAGATTCTATGTCTCCCTCTCTCTCTGCCCCTCCCCCACTTGTGCTCTCTCTTTCTCTCTCAAAAATAAATAAACATTAAAAAAAAATTCACCTAAATAGGACGGTCAATCTTTTCCATTGACAGTTTACTTACTGTACTCATATTAATTCTTTAAAAAAACTTTTTTTAAACATCTTACTTATTCTTGAGAGACAGATCATGAGCAGGGTAGGGGCAGAGGGAGGGAAACACAAAATCCAAAGCCAGCTCCAGGCTCTGAGCTGTTAGCACAGAGCCTGATGTGGGGGTCAAACTCACGAACCATGAAATCATGGCCTAGGCTGAAGTCAGATCCTTAACCAACTGAGCCACCCAGGCATCCCGATACTAATTCTTTTTATTTGAAGGCCATTATTAATTCACCAGCTGCCACAAGGTGAGGCTGGTGTCTTCAGCCTACCTTTGGTAGATTGAGCTAACTACTCTTTATTTATCACTTACATCTCCAGCTGCTTACTGGACTTCCCCATTTTGATTTTCTGTTGTCAGCTCTAACTTTACTTGTTAAAACAAAATCATCATTTTTTTTACATGTAAAGTATCTCCTTCTTCTGAGCATATTGTTTTTCTTAACATTACCATCATTTTTCCAGTTCCCAGGCTAAACACTTTGATGTTTTCTTTTTTAAATCTTTTTCTCCATCCAATCAATCAACAAACCTCTTCTATTTCCTTTGTGATGCTTTAGATATTTATTAATTCTTTTCTTCCTTTCCGCTAAGAAGACCCTGGGTTAGATCATGAGTGGATAAAATAGCCTCCTGGATCATCCTATTGTCAGTTTCTCCTCTTTTTTTTTCTAGGAATGACTATGAACATTTTAGTTAGAATCATTCAAACATCAATACCGAGTTCAAACTCTTTATCAGAGTGGCTATGGCCCTTCATGATATGCTACCTGATCACCACTCTAACTCAGATATTGTCTACTCCACTGCTTTGCTCCAGTTATATAGAAAAATGCAATTTTCTGCCTAGCCATTCTCTGACTTCTAGATTTTTTTTTATTATGGTAAAATATATGTAATGTATACATGTATAATAATGTGTACTTTATTTTATATTATGTTTTCTTTTATTTATTATTTTTTAATGTTTATTTATTTTTGAGAGAGAGAGAGAGAAAGAGATACAGAGCATGAGCTGGGGAGGGACAGAGAGAGAGGGAGACAGAGAATCCGAAGCAGGCTCCAGGCTCTGAGCTGTCAGCACAGAGCCCAATGCAGGGTTTGAACTCACGAACTGTAAGATCATGACCGGAGCCAAAGTCAGACGCTTAAGTGACTGAGCCCCCCCAGGCGCCCCTACATTATTTTATAGCAAATGTGTAAAATTTACCATTTTAACAATTTTGGTAAAAATTCGGTAATTTTTTTTGTAAAGAGTATACATTTCAGTGGCATTAAGTATATTCATACTGTTGTGTAATCATCATCACTGTCCATCTTCTGAACTTTCTAATTTTCCCAAAAGGAAACTGCACCCATTAAACAAAAACTCTCTGTTCCCCCCTCCCCCGGCCCCTGATAACCACCATTCTATTTTCTGTCTCTGTGAATTTGACTACTCTGTGTATACCTCATATAAGTGGAATTACGTATTTGTCCTTTTTTGACTGGCTTATTTCACCTACCACAATGTCTTCAAGGTTCATTTATGTTGTAGCCTGTGTCAGAATGCTTTTTAAGGCTGCATAATATTCCACTGTATGTATATATCAGTTTGTTTATCCATTCATCCATCAAGGGATATTTGTAGTTTTTACTCTTTTAACATATCCTGCTAATTGCAAAGGATTAATCTTCCTACACCTTATTTTAGTCTTATTACTTGACTGCTCAGAAGTCTTCAGTGAGTTCCTTCTTTCTTTTTTCTAAAGATTTGATTTTTTAGTTGATTTTATTTTTTTGAGGGAGAGAAAGAGAGAGTGTGTGAGTGGGGATGGACAGAGAGAGGGAGAGAGAGAATCTTAAGCAGGCTTCATGCTCAGCACAGAGCCCGACCTGAGGCTCGATCTCACCACCGTGAGATCATGACCTGAGCCAGAATCAAGAGTTGGACGCTTAACCGACTGGGCCACTCAGGCGCCCCCTCAATCAGTTCCTTCTTACTGGTAGGATCAGGTGCAGTGTTCATAGCCTAATGTACATAGCTCTCCCCTGTCTGGGTCTGGTGCTCTGTATAGAATATTATTGCCCAGAGGTGCCTGGGTGGCTCTGTTGGTTGGGCATCCAACTCTTGGTTTTGGCTCGGGTCATGGTCTCACAGTTTGTGGGTACAGGCCATGTGTCTGACTCTGTGGTGGTGGTGTGGAGCCTGCTTGGGATTTTCTCTTCCTCTCTCTCTGTCCCTTCCCCACTTGCACATGGGTGTGCCCTCTCTCACGATAAATGAATAAACATGAAAAAAATTAAAAAAATAATCTTATTGCCCATTATTAATCTTCAACATTTGTTCATGAAACAAATATTTTTTCAATGCCTGGTATGTGTTGGCCCTGAGAGAAGTGCTACCGATCCAGCAGTAAACCAAAATGACCTGGTCCCTTGTCTCATGGAACTGACCTCAGAGCTAAGTGATTCCTTCATTCATGCCAGAATGCTGTCCCCTTTCACCTTGGGAGCTGGCTACTTCACCCAATATGAAATTGCTAAAAATCATTTGGTGACCAACTTACTAAAAGCTAATTCTCTACTAATCATTTGATCAAAAGATGAACTTGCTGAAATACTGAGGTTTTCTAAAAAAAATACTTTTGCCTTGGTGTCACTGGAGCTCTTTTCTTGGAGATATATTTTGGCCAAATGCTATTTATTTTTTAATTCAATTTAATTTTATTTTGGTGCATAAACCTGTTTTTATTAAAGCACTGGGACAGAGGGCAGAAAGACTCCCCATCAAATGCTGTTTAATATCAACTTTGTGTTTCACATTGTAGACCCCGAGAATTCCTAAAACACTTAATACTTTCTATAGAATGATTAAGTTTTTAACACTGATTTTTGTCTTAATTACCATTGCCTCTGTCCCTGTTGCTTCTGTCCCTAAATGTGCCCTTGCATTGACCTGGTGCAATGGCTTTGACAAATTGTCCAATGTAAGGTATTTGGCAGATGATTGCTCAGTAAATTGGTTATTCATCGAATTAGTCATTAGGCGGCTTATCATTTGGCAAATCAGTTTTGAAAAAATTTCAAAATGTCTTCTCTCCCTTGTAATAACTCAGAGGAAGCATTTTCTTCTATTTTTCAAGGTCTATCCTCTCTAAGTTGAACCATAATATCTTTTGATAGCTCTGTTGATTTGTCTTTAGTGGTGTCCTGACCAGAACCAATAGTTGGTTGGTTAATCATGAGAAGTTGGGAGATAATAGAAAATCATACAGACACATCTTTTAAAATAAAACATATTAATGTATATTCTATTAGCCAGTGTTTCAGCGTAGGGTCAAGGCATTTTCTTTGCAAATGGGCCAACTGATTATTCAAATCATCTCTCTTACATAAACCGTACTCAGAATGAATCGCCTATGATTTCCAGTTTCAGTTTTTTTAAAATAAGAGCAAGATCTTTTTTTTATTTAAAAAAAATTTTTTTTTAACATTTATTTATTTTTGAGACAGAGAGAGACAGAGCATGAACGGGGGAGGGGCAGAGAGAGAGGGAGACACAGAATCGGAAGCAGGCTCCAGGCTCTGAGCCATCAGCCCAGAGCCTGACGCGGGGCTCGAACTCGTGGACCGCGAGATCGTGACCTGAGCCGAAGTCGGACGCTCAACAGACTGAGCCACCCAGGCGCCCCTAAGAGCAAGATCTTAAAGACACTTGTGTTATAATGAATGCAGAATCCTTGTGTATTTATATTATTCTTTCCTGTCATGAACAGTTGTCTCATTCACATTCAATTTAAGAGCAGATTTCCTTTCCTTTCCTTTCCTTTCCTTTCCTTTCCTTTCCTTTCCTTTCCTTTCCTTTCCTTTCCTTTCCTTTCCTTTCCCTTCCCTTCCCTTCCCCCTCTCCTCTCCTCTCCTCTCCTCTCCTCTCCTCTCCTCTCCTCTCCTCTCCTCTTTTCTTTCTTTCTTTCTTTCTTTCTTTCTTTCTTTCTTTCTTTCTTTCTTTCTTTCTTTCTTTCTCTATTTCTTTCTTTCTTTCTTTTAGAGAGAAAGAGAGAGCACAAGTGGGGGATAGGGTCAGAGGGAGAGAAAGAAAGAGAATGTTAAGCAGGCTCCAGGCTCAGCATGGAGCCTGATGCAGAGGTCGATCCCATGACCGTGAGATTATGACCTGAGGGAAAAGTCAAGAGTCAGATGCTCAACCCACTAAGCCACCCAGGCCCCCCTCAGAGCAGATTTTCATAGCAACTCATCTTTATTGATTCTTTAAAAGAATCCAGTTTGTATTTTCAAGGAAATATAACTCTCTCTGTTGTCCTATTTCATCAGATAATGTAAATACTTAATTGAATTATATAATTACAATAATAACTACAAGTGGCACAGCTTGACTCCTTTGGAAAGCCTACCATGCGGTTGGTGGGAGTAGAAGCCTGAGGGCACGTGACAGAGGAGACTGGTGGCTCTGAGCACCGAGGGTGCCATGGTATCAGCTGGTGTGTTTTCCTGAGAACATAGGGAGTACTGTTAAATGCATAGTCTTTAGTGCAGTTTGGCTAGAAAGGCTTTTACTGTATTTGTTCATACATAGACAAAGGTATGTGTGTGCTTACTATCTTATAATGAAGTAGGAGCTGAGGAGGGGTTTATCAGAAATTGGTATGGGGAACTGCACAAATCTTTCAGGTTCAAATGATAGGAAAAGGGGACTTCTACATTTGATGTAAACTTGCAGTGATGTATCAGAGATCCAGAACCTAGGGCAATGAGGGTGGAGAGAGGGAAGAAGAAGCAGGGTCTTAGACTGTCATGATTGGCCCCTTTATCCCCAGGCGATGCATTTTTCCACATGGGCCATCTCTGCCAAGAAGTCCCCTCCTCCGCTTATGTGACCGTGCAGGGCACAGCCAGGTGTTTTAGCCACCGGGGAGGGAAGCCCTCTGGTGCTTTTCACCTGACTGCCCACCCTTTGGCCCTCTTCCTCCATGTAAAGGTGTGCGGGTGGCACTCTGTCAGGGTGTGTTATGTGCACTTTCGTACAGGTGTGTGGAAAGGAATTGTGTGTGGGGGTGGGAAGTGGATGCCCCCTTTCTAGTTTTCAGTACTGACGCAGTCCTGCTCAGTGCTCATACCAGTAAAACTTATCCTTCCTAATCAGAATCAAGGCGATGGAATAACAGTAATGTAAATTATTCTGCGCCATGCTTTTATGGTGTTAGTGTGGTTTATTGCTTCATTTAATGAGATAAATAACAAGACTGCTTGAAAGAGGTGTTCTTTGAAGAAAACATTAACTGAGGTGAGAAAGGAGTTGTCTTTCTGTTTCTCCCTTGCTTGCCAAAGTCCTGTCTGGGTACTTTTTAAATTATCTTCTCCGAGCTTTGTCTCATGAAGGTACAGCTGTATCAGGACATTGGCTTGTGGGGGCTCATTGTTACTCCCCCCCCCCCCTTAATAGATGCAGTTTTTGACAGAAAAGAAAGATCAATAAACAATGTCAAGGAGAGCACAGTCCCTAGGCTCAGTCGTGAGGACAGCTTTTGGAAAATAGTGGCTGGGATTCCCTTGTCTGTGATCTTGTTTTCTAACTGCCCAAATCTGCATTGTCACAGATGGGCACCTTTTTGCTAGATCAAGGAAAAGATGAATTCTGTGGCTTTGGAACAATGTTTTCTTCAACTGCTTAACCACAGGCAGAATAAGGTCTTTTTGGGAAAGGGAAACTGGACTGCAGGCATCTTTCTTCCACCAGAGGATGAAATGGATCCTCAGCCGGCCTCACCACACACACCCCTTGCTTTATATTAACTTGCGTTGAAATCTTACAGACTGTCCTCGATCTCTGAACTCGAAAATCTCTTGTAATACTATAAATTACCCTCACTGGCTTCCCTTTTTAAGCTCTAGTGAATAATCCAAGTGTTCTCAAGTTTCTGTTCTAAACATGTCCCTCCAGGGACCTGCAGTGAAAATAAGGCGTTGTTTTACGTTGTTTGAACACTGCATGAACCCAGTCCCTGCTTTGATTTTGGAAGCTGACCATATTTGAGGCAGTTCTCCTAGCCTACAGCTGTGCCAGATTCTTCTCTTCTCCTCATTGCCTCCAGGGCCAGGACCCTCTGACTGCGTGGAGGTGGGGTAAGAAGTGCAACCCGCTGTAGGGAAAAGCGGAGCCTCTCTCACCCAGTGAAGCAGTGAGCCTCAACAAAAATGGCTGGACGAGAAATGCCCAACAGAATGCTGTGCAAATATTAGACACGCGGTCAGTCTTTGTTGAATGAGCAGATGAAGGCCGAAGAGGGTGGCAGTCATGCTATTCTCAGCTCGGCCTCCCTGGTGACAACTTTTATCTCTAGTTACTCTCCTTGATGCTTCACCTGCTCTCTCCATCCCATTGCTGCCCTGTGCTTTCTCCTCTAACTAGGGAAGAGGCGAGGGCTAGTCTGGGAGTCACGTTATCAGTCAGGACAGGGCTGATGGCAGTTAAAGGTCATAGACTGAGGAGGCTTCAGAACCAACTGCAGACATAGACACCTGCCTCTGCTGTGCTGCCCTGATGCTTGGATAGATGGGATTGTCATAGGTGGTCAAAAGACATTCATAGGATGCTGACTCTTCAGTGTCCAGGTTGGGTTTCTAATATTTTCTAAGTGAAGGGGTTGAAAATAGGCTGTGTTCACGGCACATATCTTTATTCCCGCATCCTTTGGATGAATTGCATGCTCTTGACTCTGGAAATGTGGAGTGTCCTCCTCTAACTTCTTAGCTTTACAGAACACGGTTTGTGTCTGTTACCATTGTCATTTCTGGCTTTCTTATGGCCACAAGTATCTGTTAAGTCAGTGGAAAACAGACTGTGGTTTACTTAAATATTTTCTTAAACTCCTCTGGGGCAGTGTCTACTCTGCAGGCAGTTTTTCCTTTCTCCACCTTTAGGATAATTCTGAGAATCCAAGGAAAAATTGGTATCTTTTGGACTTGCAGCCAAATATATTCGCTGGTGTGGCTAAATATTCAAACAGATTTAGAATGAATGACACTGAGTCGTTAGTCACAGGGTGAAGTTCACCACTTTGAAGTGTCTTCTTTCCTACTGTGTGTGTGTTTTTTTTTCCTTCTGAATAGAGTGGAATCCTATCAAATGTAGGCCTAGCTTAAATAGATAACACTTATGCTTAGAAAATTTTGTTTTCTGCTGCAACCAGTAAGTGTTTGCCTTGGGATACACAGAAGACGATAGAAAACCTGCTGTTCCCTTCGTTGTTTTAGTTCCCACGTGCTGCTCATGTTGTGAACTTTTCATTGTGCTGAATGTGATTCTAATATTGATTGTACAACAGATTGTGGTTCCCACACAGTCTCTGCAGGGAAGTTAGGTCCCTGGTCTCAACCAAAGCCATGGTTATCTGTTCTACTTTTGCAGGAAAATTTGGATGTATTGGACTGAACTGAGAGACTGTATATCTCTCAGTACATAGGGATTTTTAAAGATAATTTTGATGATATGTAATTTTAGCCCTAAGTGCTGACTTTAGAATCTGTCACCTAAGATAATATACCACAGTAGTGTCTGATTTGTCTGTATGGTTCCTTTTGTGATAAATAATTCACATTCTGATAACATTCTGCATTATTTTTCTAATTTAAAATGATCTTTTGGCTTCTTAGGTAGTGAGGACATAGTTTGAGCTGGTATTTGTTGCCTTCTCCACATTTACTATATAGGGTCTTTGTAAGCTGCTGTTGATCTGGGACATTATGGAGGAAACTTAGAACCATACCTGGAGCGAAAATGTTGGACACACCCCAATTTGAGTTTTTGAGTTGATTGATGGGTGCTGTGTGCCACAGGATACTAAGATTCATAAGAATAGGCTAAGATCTCTGAAGATAAACACCCAAACCACCAAAGCTCAATCCTACTGTTCTTGATAATGGCCTGCACTATTTATTGTGGATTGTAAATTGTTATAGTAATAGGAAATGTCTGCCCTGACGGGGATTGAGAAAGATGTTGAAACCTGAAGATGGGCTTTGTTTTTTTTTTTTTTTTTTTTTAAATTTTTTTTTTTTTTCAACATTTTTTATTTATTTTTGGGACAGAGAGAGACAGAGCATGAACGGGGGAGGGGCAGAGAGAGAGGGAGACACAGAATCGGAAACAGGCTCCAGGCTCCGAGCCATCAGCCCAGAGCCTGACGCGGGGCTCGAACTCACGGACCGCGAGATCGTGACCTGGCTGAAGTCGGACGCTTAACCGACTGCGCCACCCAGGCGCCCCGATGGGCTTTGTTTAAATGCAATGAAACTCACACAAATCCAGGCTTCCTTGTACGGGTTGAATCTCACTTAAGTGCAACATTCAGCAACAGTCCAGCTTGAGAAACCTTGAAGAATAATGTAAATATTTATTCTTAAGTTTTATTTTTATGGGATTTCAGAGAGGGATTTCACATAGTGAAAGCATACAGAAATCTTCCTAAAAATTCCCTTTACACTTTTTTCTTTCTTTTTTGCCAGCCTCCCACTCATGGCAAAAGTGAGAGCGAAAAGCTCCCTCTTGCTCTGCTTAGAGTGCACTTGTGGGTGGCTCTCCCGTTCTGAGCCCTCACACATCACATACTGACTTTCTTTGGTGTATGCAGTCTTCTGGAACATGTACTGTCTAGCGCTGGTGATTTTCCTTGTAAGCATAAGCTACTCTTGCCCCGGAATTCTGGTGACTAAAATCTTCATAGCCGTATGAAAGTTTTGCTTTTATTTACTCTTTAATCTTGGCTTGGGACATGTTGCTTGCTCTCACACTGATATAATATGTTCAGTCAAGTTGTCTAAGACCCTCACAACCAGACCAATCTGCCTTCACTCTCACTAAGTCGGTGGGGCCACAATAAGGGGAGGTATGTATGCAGGTACAGTTACAGTATGTATAACAAACAGCAGGCCCAAAGTAATACTCCTCACTTCCCCTCGTCTCTCCTTTGTAATGGCTTGCTTCCAGAAGGCAATATAAATGTGATGGATTTAGAGGTAAATTGCTCTAACTGAATGATGGCGGTGGCGGTGGCTGTGGCTAGTTCATTTTTAGTCTGGGTGTGACTTTTATCTCAGACGATTCTTTGAGTTACTACCAGAGCAGGACATATGGCTGTGGTCTGGGGGGAGAGGAAAACAACTAAATCTTCTTGGTATATCTTTATTCTTTATACAACTTTGCTTTAAATTTATACAAACATCTGTATTAGTTAGGTTCTCCAGAGAAACAGAATCAATGGAATGTGTATATGTTTCTCTCCTCTCTCTCTCTCTCAATCCCTGCTCTATCTATAAAGAGATTGGTTATAAGGAATTGGCTCATGCAGTTGGGAGGCTGACAAATTCCAAGATCTGTAGGGTGAGTTGGCAAACTGGAGACTCAGCAGATCCATTGGTGTAGTTCCATTCTGAAGGCTCAAGACTCAGTAAAAACTGATGTTTCAGTTCAGGTCTGAAGGCAGGAGAAAGACTGATGTCCTAGCTTGAATGCAGTCAGGCAGAAGAAATTCTCTCTTACTCAGTCCTTTTGTTCTATTCTGGCCTTCTACTGATTGAATGAGGCTCACCCACAGTAGCCAGGACTATCTGCTTTACCAGGTCTATCAATTCAAATGTTAATCTCTTCCAGAAACACCCGCACGGACACACCCAGAATAATGTTTGAGTAACTATCTGGGCACTCTGGCCTCATCAAGTTGACCCATAAATTTATCCATCACAGTACTCACGAAGAATGTAGGAACATATAATTTACCATTCAATTTCCATTTATATATATGGCTATTACTTGATGGACGTGATCATGCTTCTAGAATTCAGCGAAAGGAAAGGCATGAGAAAATTTTAATAAGATTATTTTTTTCCAGTGTTTTTCTCAAGAAGTTATATTAATCTGTAGATCATTTTCCCTCTACTTTATTTAACAACTTAGGGTATATACTTTATATTGCTGTCTTTGGCAGCAAGAAATGATAGAACATTCTCTGTTCTATAAAAAATGATTTTTTTTTCCTAAAGAAGGTGTTCATATTCGTATTCCATGAAATCAAAATGGTCTACCCACCTCAAAAGGAACAGTTAGAATTTTTGCCTGAATGATAGCTTAAAGAAATCCTGTGCTTGTGCTCACTTTGGCAGCACATGTACTAAAATGGTAATGATGAAGAGAAGACTAGTAGGGCCCCTGAGCAGGGGTGACACGCAGATTTGTGAAGCATTCCATAGTTAAAAAAAAAAAAAAAGAAGAAATCTTGTGGCTTTTTTTTTCCTCATTAGCTTCAGCTAACATGGATTGTCTCAGAGAAGCCTGCTTGAGCTGACTCACCTCAATATGATGCCTGTTGGGTTTTGGATTATCAACTTTTCTTCACCTGAGAATTTGACTGAGCAAGAATTCTGTGGGCAGATTACAGGTGATCCAATTGGTGGTTATTTGGGCCATATCACGGAAATATCTGGTAGGTGGGATGGGCCTTCTGGGTCGGAGGCTCTTTCTCACAGAAGTGGCTTATATAAGAGGCATGGAGACTCAGCTCCTAATGGTTTTAATCCAGTTAACTGGGAGACAACATATGCTGTAATGGTGTTACTTCTGTGGGGAACTTTCTCAGAGATCTCTGGTCCGGTAACTGGCCCAAAAGGAAAGACTCAAGAGAAATACTGATTTTACCTGAAGTCTATGGACAATTTTAAGTTTTTAATTCCAGTTAGTTAACATACTGTGTTATATTAATTTCAGTTGTACAATATAGTAATTCAACAGTTTCATGCATCACCTGGTGCTCATCACGAGTGCACTCTCTAATTCCCATCACCTATGTAACCCATCCCTCCACCCACCTCCCTTCTGGTAACCATCAGTGTGCTTTCTATAAATAAAAGTCTACTTCTTGCTTTGTCTCTCTCTTTCTCTCCTGTTTTTCCCTTTGCTTGTTTGTATTGTTTCTTAAATTCCACATATGAGTGAAATCATATGGTGTTTGTCTTTCTCTGACTGGCTTATTTCCCTTAGCATTATACTCTCTAGCTCCATCCATGTTGTCACAAAAAGGGCAAAATTTCATTCTTAAAAAAATTTTTTTTAACATTTAAAATTTTAACACTTATTTTTTGTTGAGAAACAGAGAGACAGAGCGTGAGCAGGGGAGGGGCAGAGAGAGAGGGAGACACAGAATCTGAAGCAAGTTTCAGGCTCTGAGCTGTCAGCACAGAGCCTGACTTGGGGCTCAAACCCATAAACCACCAGATTATGACCTGAGCCAAAGTTGGACGCTTAACTGACTGAGCCACGCAGGTGCTCCAAAATATCATTCTTTTTTATAGCTGAATAATATTCCAGCGTGGTTGTGTGTGTGTGTGTGTGTGTGTGTGTGTATACACACATATACATCACATCTTTATCCATTCATCAATCAATGGAAACTCAGGCTGCTTGTGTATCTTGGCTATTGAAATTAATGCTGCTATAAACATAGAGTTGCGTGTACCCCTTTAAATTAGTGTTCCTGTATTCTTTGGGTAAATACCTGGTAGTGCGATTGCTGTATCATAATGTAGTTAGTCCTATGTTTAACTTTTTGAGGAACCTCCATACTGTTTTCCACAGTGGCTGCACCAGTTTGCATTCCCACCAATAGTGCACAAGTGTTTCTTCTTCTCTACATCCTTGTGAACACCTGTTGTTTCTTGTGTTGTTGATTTTAGCCACTCTGATAGGTGTGAGGTGATATCTCATATTGGTTTTGATTTGCATTTCCCTGATGATAAGTGATGATGAGCATCTTTTCATGTGTCTGTTGGCCATCTGTATGTCTTCTTTGGAGAAATGTCTGTTCATGCCTTCTGCCCATTTTTCAGTTGGATTGTTTCTTTTTTGGATGTTCAGTTTTATAAGTTCTCTATATTTTGGATAGTCACCCTTTATCTGATAGGTCTTTTGCAGATATCTTCTCCCATTCAGTAGGTTGCCTTTTAGTTTTGTTGATTATTTCTTTGCTGTACAGAAGCTTTTTATTTTGATGTAGTCCCAGAAGTTAATTTTTGCTTTTGTTCCCCTTTCCTCAGGAGACATATCTAGAAAGAAATTGCGATGGCTGATGTCAAAGAAGTTACTGCCTGTGTTCTCGTCTAGGATTTTTATAGTTTCAGGTCTCACACTTAGGTCTTTCATCCAGTTTGAATTTATTTTTGTGTATGGTGTAAAAAGTGGTTTCATTCTTCTGCATGTTGCTGTTCAGTTTCCCCAACATCATTTATTGAAGAGACTTTTTCCCATTCTTTCCTGCTTTGTCGAAGATTAATTAACCATATAACTGTGGGTTTATTTCTGGATTTTCTATTCTGTTCTATTGATCTATGTGTCTATTTTTGTGCCAGTACCATAATGTTTTGATTACTACAGCTTTGTAATATAACCTGAAGACTGGAATTATGATGCCCCCAGCTTTGTTTTTTCTTTTACAAGATTGGTTTGACTCTTTGGGGTCTTTTGTAGTTCCATACGTATTTTAGGATTGCTTGTTCTAGTTGTGTGAAAAATGTTGTTGGTATTTTGATAGGGATTGCATTACACATGTGGATTGCTTTGGGTAATATAGCCATTTTAACAGTATGTGTGCTTCCAATCCATGAGCATGGAACGTCTTTCCATTTCTTTGTGTCATCTTCAGTTTCTTTCATCAGTGTCTTATAGTTTTCAGCCTTTCACCTCTTTGGTTAGGTGTATTCCTAGGATTCTTATTATTTTGGGTGCAGTTGTAAGTGGGATTGTTTTCTTAATTTCTCTTTCTGCTGCTTCAGTGTATACACTGAATTAAACAGATTTTTGTAGAGTGATTTGGTATCCTGTGGCTTTACTGAATTCATTTATTAGTTCTAGCAGTTTTTGATAGAGTCTTTAGGTTTTTCTACATATAGTATCATGTCATCTGTATAGAGTGAAAGTTTTACTTCTTCTTTACCAATTTGAATGCCTTTTATTTCTTTTTGTTGTCTGATTGCTGTGGCTAGGACATCCAGGACTATGTTGAATAAAAGTGGTGAGAGTGGACATCCTTGTCTTGTTCCAGACCTTAAGGGAAAAGGTCTCAGGTTTTCCCCATTAAGGATGATGTTAGCTGTGGATTTTTCATAGATGGACTTTATTGTGTTGAGGTATGTTTCCTCTAAACCTATCTTGTTGAGGGTTTTTACAATCAATGGGTGCTGTACTTTGTCACATGCTTTTTTTTTTTTTTTGCAACTATTGAAATGATAATCGGTTCTTGTCCTTTTTCTCATTGATGTGATGTGTATCACATTGATTGATTGATTTGATTTGTGAATATTGAACCACACTTGCAACCCAGGAATAGATCCCACTTGATTGTGGTGAATACTCTTTTAATATATTGTTGAATTTGGTTTGCTAGTATTTTATTGAGGATTTTTGCATCTGTGTTCATCAGGAATATTGCTTGATAGTTCTCTGTTTTAGTGGAGTCTTTGTCTTATGGCCATTCTTATCATTGTTCCTTGTCGCTTCAAATCAGACTCCCTGCTTGGTCACCTGAACCTTCTTCCATCCTTGTCCTTCCCTCAAAGATTCAAGACTGGTATGAGTGTGCCCTTCTTGTTCCAGAGCCTATTCTGGACTGTTCTTTATTCCCATCTCCCGTTCTTCCCTCCCAAAGCATATCAAACTTGGCCTATGTCTTTCCTTTCCAGCCTTGTGTTTGCCCTTTTGCATTGATGACATTTTCAGCTTCTTCAAATCCCTGAACTCTTCTCTAACTCTTCTCATTGCTAAGTTTGGGGAACAGACATCTCCTCCAATCCTACTTTGGGCTCTGGGGTCTCATCCTGTGTTAACCTATATAGGCTATGGTGGGAGAGGTAGAGGGGGAGTAATTTAACAAATACCCCATGAGATCCAATTTTAAAATCTTTCACTTATCGTAGCTAATTTGGGAAGTAGCAAGCTCATTTTATGGATTAAATTTATATATCAACTAAATACATAAAAATAAATACCTATATATAAAATTACTTCATTACCAAATTAATTTTCTTCCAGACTTCTGCTTGCTAAGATAAGAATTTTCCCCCTCTAGGACATTAATAATAACTCACTAAGGAAAATGCAAAATCTGCCCCTCGTAAAAAAGCCTTTAACATGGATGGGATGGAGGGCCAAGCCAAAAGGGAAAAAATAGGAAATTTGAGAAATAAGAGAAATATATTTCAGAATTAATACTTTTCAGATTATATATCTATGTAGTAAGCTCTCAGCGTTTTATGGGGCAAACAGAAGTTCAATGACAATGTTAGTTAGGTAGTTAAAACATACAGGAGGCCAAGCCTAGTTGTTAGTCCTATACAGGTATTACTGAAGGGTCACTTTGCTCAGGGAACTCAAGCAAAAAGTCTGTTTTTAAAACTTTTCTAAATGATAAAACATTATTAGAATTGAGTGAAATTTTTCTACTACAAGTCAACTCTTCATCAAAAGGAATTAAGAATCACTTATCCTTATATAATTGGACTAGGTTTTTTTTTTTTTTTTTTTTGTGAACAATAAAAAATGGTTACTGCCTGCATTGTTTTCACCCTGGAACTTATTGGTCATAAAGCACTCTAAAAACAAATTAATTTGTAGAGCTTATTTTGACAAGAAGTAAATACAAAGGTAAAGCAAAGTTTGTATAGTGCTATTATCATGGCCTCTTGGGTGTAATTTATGTATAAAGAAAATAAAAGGGCAAACATAACTTTCAATCTGAATGCCTGTAAAGAACTTAATTGAAAACAGTTTTCTTCTTTTAAAAAGTGATTTATTTTAAATGTGCTTTTAAGAACAAAGGTCTTATTGATAACCATTTTAAGTGTATTATCTCAATGTGGGATTTAAGTAAAAGGTCAAATCTTGTAGAGGTATTTTTGGTATGACTCAGTTCTGGTCACAAACTGTATCAAGAAAATGAAATTAGTTAACATTTTCAAGTCTGAGCACTTGTCTACAGAGGCAGCAAATGTGCCTACATAGGCATCACTGCCCGCACCCCCCCCCCCCGCCCCGCCCCCATTACCACCACCACAAATACAGACTTCAAGGAGAGAACTTTGGTTTAGAAACATGGAAAACAAAAAAATTCAAAATGCTACTTTGTCAATGTTCTTTAGGTAAGATAGTATTATATGATGGGAAAGCACTGGATTATGTTTCACTAGAAGAATAAACTTAATTCATGTATGTGATTTTTGCAGTGTGGTCGGATGAATCAGATCTTTTTTGCTTGAAAAAAAATTTTTTTTGCTTGAAATTATTTGCATTTATTCAACATATTCAATTAAAAGGCCCACATTTTATTTCAGCAAAGCTAATGTGGAATTTTTTTTTTTTTGGTTTATTTATTTTGAGAGACAGAACATGAGTGGAGGGGGGGGCAGAGAGAGAGGGAGACACAGAATCTGAAGCAGGGTCCAGCTCTGAGCTGTTAGCACAGAACCCAATGCAGTGCTTGAACCCACAAACCGTGAGATCATGACCTGAGCCGAAGTCAGATCATTAACCAACTGAGCCACCCAGGCGCCCTGCTAATGTAGAATTTTTAATTTAACATTTAACTCCTGTCTGGTAGTTAATATTTCACCCCTAGGACCTTCAGCCTCCATCTCTGGAACATCTGTGGCTTGCCTTTTTCCTGGATACAGTGTGACTCGTAGAAGTAGTTTATTGGCCAAATGAGAGGCACACACCCCGTCGGTCATAGCAGGGCAGGCTCCGTTTGCTGATGGGCTGTGGGACTCAGCACTCAACAATATTTAGTCATTCAGCTCCTTTCCCAAGGAATAAGCCCCAAATATTCTAGTAATTAACCTTTGCTTGTCTGGAGGTTCAGCAGGGGCAGGGAAGGAAGGACCTTCTTTTCACTTTCCTTCTCAGTCCTGCAGCTCTCCGCAGCTTCATAAATGATACTGCAAGTGTGTACTAAGGAAAGAGCAAGTGGGACTCAGGTCCCTAGAAAGAAAGCACTACTTGATAAAAGCTCTGAGCAACCTAAAATATTAAACAACCAGAGTCTCTTATTCCCTAACTTTTTCCTGATGGGAACGTTTTTACCATTGGACTTCATTGTCTTTATCCCACTTCCTGACCTTGAAGTGGCTGAAAGGAAGTGCTTTCCTTTAGGAGTCTGAGGGGACCAACGGATGCTAAAGCAGCCTGATGGCCAGTGGGGCCAGGAGTTTGGGCAGCAGCTAAGACCTCCAGGCCTTTGCGTTTCTGATAACTTCTGCCTTAGATGTGAGAGATACTTCCAGGCTCTTCCTGAATTTCCATTGTATGCTTTGGCAAACAAATGCCAATCTTGACTCTTTTCCATTTAAAATAGTTCTTCCACTTTCCGTGTGGATTAGTGTCAGAAATACTGTTTTATGTTGTCCTAGACTCTGCTTCCAGCTTGCTCATTCTCCATTATCCCTTCTTCCTTGCTAGCAGAACTCTGGTTTTCTTCATATATTGGCAGCAACATGCCTAGCCCTAAGCAGTTGCATCCTGACTGGTCTAGGCTAATTCCAGTCTAGGACACTGGAATATTTTCCCCAGTGTCCCTTGGAGCTAGAAGTGGCAAAGTAACCTAGTTCTGACCAGTAAGACTTAAGCAACACAAGTCCACCGGGAGGAGAGAAGTGGGGAGGGTCAAGAGAAGGAAGATTCCTAGGAAAGTTTCTGTGCTCCTGTTAAAAGGGTACAGAAACTGCTGGGTTTTTTGTCCCTTCATCTTGGCTTGAATGTAAATGTATTGCCTCGAGTTGGGGCAGCCATTTTGTGACTATGAAGTACAGGCCTGACTGTTCATTATGTGAGAAAGATATACCCCCACTCACATAAGTTACCCTCACTGGAAGATTTCATTACTTGGCACAGAATTTCTTTTCTTTTTTTAAGTATACTTTTATTATTATTTTTTAATTAAAAAAAAATGTTTATCTTTTAGAAAGAGAGAGCACAAGCCAGAGAAGGGCAGAGAGAGAGGAAGGCAGAGGATCTGAAGTGGGCTCCATGTTGACAACAGAGAGCCCACAGAGAGCCTGTTTTGGGGCTTGAACCCTCAAACCACGAGCTCATGACCTGAGCTGAAGTCCGACACTTAATCGACTGAGCCACCCAGGCGATCCTCTGCACAGAATTTCTAATCGATACACACAAAAATTCTAAGATGTGCAAAGAAAGTATAGTTTCTTTATATATTTTGTAACTGATTTTACCTTCTTTCTGAGCTTTCAAGGTCAGAAATGATGGTGGAGAAGGTGGTAGTAGACACTGACGTCAATTAGCGGTAATTTATTTTGGGTAAGTGACCCAGTTGTTTAATTTTCCTTCCACTTCCCCGTACCTCTCCAAGATGACATTGGGAGAAAATGGGCACAGGTTCTTAAGCATTGGGAGGCTCAGCTGGCTTCCGATGGCTTATCGGAATTGCTAAATTTTGGGGAATTTTGTACAACTCAGTTTTTATACACCGTCTTTATTAACAATTAAGTTCTATCAACTTACAATTAAAGAAGTAATATTAAAAAGAAAGTAAGACTCAAAACTCATCATTTCCTAACTATTGAATGACATTATCCATACAACTGAAATTATTTATTTTATCTGTAAGTGGAAATATCTCATCTCTTCCCGACTCCAAGTTCAATGGTGTAATTAATGTTAGTAGCTTCAAGTCTGCCTTGGTGGGAGTATTCGCACCATAGAAATCTCCACGCGCTACAAACTATGGCTTTTCCTCTCTGGAGAGTCCATGGTTGAAACATTTACTAGAGCACTGTGGTCTTAAGTGACTTTAAGTTCTGAGCAGAGAGGAGGCTTCAATTCCACACATGTAGGCCCTTGTGCTCTCCTTTGTTCTCCACACCAATGTCACTTATCTGCAGGTCACTAACAGTCCTCTGGTATCTACTTCCTGTGAACTTGGGTCTCTCTCATTCTCAGTTCTTCTGCTTGGTTTTCCCTAGATAACTTGACTCACCTCATCTCTGGCTGGTGCAGACATGCTCCTGAGGCCTGCTGGGATTCTCATTTATTCTTAGATGGGGTGGTTTTCTCCATGGTCCTTGGCTACAGGGTCTCTTCACTGCTGCTTGGCAACTTCCTCGGAAATTCACCAGGAATCCTTCCATGGGGGCACATGGGAATTTCTGGATTCCTTCCTTGCCGCCTGCAAGCTGAGGAAGACTTAGGGGTGTTACCTCAGACTTTCTTTCTTCTAATCACACCATTTTTCCTCTCATGAGACTCGTCCATATTAGTGTGGAAGTCATTCTGGGATGCAGTTTTCTCCTGGAGTTCCAATAGGAAGTGGGGACAGAAACCCCTCTACTTTTACCTCAGCCTTTACCTAATAATATCTCATGTTGAGATTTAGGCCTAAGGCAAAGAAACCATGCCATGCTTGTCTCCCTGCTTATATCTCTTATTTAAGGTCACCATTCACTGCAAGGTTTTAACTTCTCCTTCTGGTTGGTAGGAAATATTTCTAAATCCTGTCCTCCTTCCTGAGGAAGGAGTTGCTTTTTCCCTTTCTCTGAGGCCATAATGGCGGAAAGGCTGCAAAAAACCTTAATAGAAGAGAATGAATTAAAAATACGTCTGTAGGTGTAAAAAACTATCCCCATCGTGCTTATTCATATGAGTCATCCTGCCCAGCCTTTCACTTCTCAGAACTCCATTAATTACTCCGAGGTTCCACAAATCTGAGAGTAAGGACTGAGGTGAAGAATAACAGACAGACATTTGTCACTGAAAAAGAATGAGTAGTTGCATTACCCTTGATATAATTAACACTTAAAAAGAGATCTTTTGCAATTAGTAAAATCTTTGAATCCTTTTGGATACTAGAAATAAAATTGGGGGTTAAAAAGAACAAAATGGCCTTGAAGAGATTCAAATATACTGTTGCAGAGACAAGTTTAGGAGCTAGGCAAAGTATATTGCCAATGCTTTTCTATCTCCCCTTGTAACAGCTCTCCCAGTGCCCCTGACACCTTTGTGCCTTCAACAGAGTCCCAGCCATTTGTCAATCAGTCCCTCCCATTATTGTTAATGGATTAAGATGTCACCACGTGCTTTGTTGCATTTAAGACCTTAAAAATATGCTTTTATTCTTTCTAATTATCAATAACAATTCAAGTTCGTTTTAGAAAATATAGATAAACATAATAAAAGTCACTTACAACTATTGCCTAGAGACAACCATCGTTGTGAGCAAATACCATGAAATACATCCTTCGTTCACCATTCTTCTACAAATGACTTTAATGGCTGAAGATCATAGCTCACATTCACTTTTATCAGTTATAAATAACAACATATTTATGGGTTAACAATCATTTCAAAACCATTTACTGACATTCAGAACCTGCTGACAAGGTGAGGAAGATACTTTTGTCTGGGAGGTCATCCTGGTGCATCTGAAATCACTCCAGGCCTTTGTTGTTTTGCTTCTCAAACTCAGAAATCTTTGCCTCCTTTTTTACTTCAGTCAAAATCCTCTCTGTGTTTTAGGGTCCGTTGGACCCTTCAAATTTCCTGCTATTATTGCTCTTCCCTCTCCCTGAAGCCCTTATTATGTGTTTGCTCACACATTCATTTGTACATTTTCTCAAATTGTTGCCAAACTCTCTGTGTCATAGAAATGTTTAGGGCAGGGGCGCCTGGGTGGCTCAGTCGGTTGGGCATCCGACTTCGGTTCAGGTCAAGATCTCGCGGTCCGTGAGTTCGAGCCCCGCGTGGGGCTCTGTGCTGACAGCTCAGAGCCTGTAGCCTGTTTCAGATTCCGTGTCTTCCTCTCTCTCTGACCTTCCCCCATTCATGCTCTATCTCTCTCTGTCTCGAAAATGAATAAATGTTAAAAAAAAAAAAAAAAAAAAAAAGAAATGTTTAGGGCAGAAAGGGCTTTCATGATCACCCAGTCTATTTGAACAATGAGGCCCAGAGATCTTGTTATTACAAAGATTCTATGGCTGGGATTAAATCTGCATTCTCCTGATTTCCAATCCAGCTTTTTGGTATTTCAAATTCTACCTCTTGATTTGTGAACCTAGCTAATAAGCTTTAAATAGAAGGAGCCATTAGTATATTTTCCCTTTTTTAGGATGAGGAAACTGAGGCTATAGCTGAGTAATTCAACACAAGGTCAATTGTAATTGTAATTGCAAACTGGTTTCTACCAACTTGTTTTCAAACAGTGCACTCAGGCCACTGACTCCAATATTCCTGCTTTTAACTCACACGAGACCAATTTATGGCGATGCCATAATTTCAGAGAAGAGAGTTAGATGAGGACTGCAGACTGGGTTTGACGCACTGGAAAATGTTGAGTTTTTCCTTGGGGAACTTTGATATGGGAGTAGGATTGGGAGCAAAATTATGACTTGGTTGTGAATGAAGGGCAGCCACAGGGTGGTTTGAGGACGAGGTGGAACTGAGGAGAGGCTTGCTTTATTGATGGCTGGTTTGGATGGGGAAGACTCAAGAAGTGATGAAACATCTTAGAAAGGCAAAGCAAGGATGGGACCAAAATGCAAGTGAAGTGACTGGTCCTGGAAAGGACTAGGATACTTTTGTTTTTGGACAAGAAGGAAATGGAGAAGATGGGTGAAAATAAAACATGAAAGGTGGAAGGGATGGAAGTTGTGGATGACTGTTTTTGTTTTGTTTTATGTTTCTGGAAGTTAGGCAGCAATGTTGTCTTAGGATAAAGGGGCTAGGGTTGGGGCAGGGGACTTGAAGAACATGGAACAGCTTTAGAAGTGCTGCTAAAGGGAAACACAGTAGAGGAATATTTAGAGAAGAGCAGAGATTGGAGCTCCTAAATTTGTAATTAAGGTTATCAACATAGTTTTATGATTCTCTCCAAGAGTACCAGAACTCTCAGAATTGGGGATATCAGAGAGTTTCTGGGGATTATCAGGAGAGGGGATGGAAGAATAGGACAGCAGAGCAAGAGAATGGAGATGTTGATGAGAACACCATTGAAGTGATTGACTGGGAATCATTGTCTGTGTTATTGATGGGTTCAGAACTCGTTACAGATCTATCTCATATTTGTTTACATTTTTGTCATGCCCAGTGACAGAGGACACATAGGTGAACTTATGTGTTCACCTCAAACTGCAAAAGTCCACTTTATCCACTCTCCAACCCTCCCTGCAAATCTTGGTTCTGGAGAAGAGGGAAGGGAGGTCCCCAGCGAAGGCTACATTTTACTTTCCCTCTCATTCAGTGGTAGTGGGTGGATATCGATGGAAGGGTAAAGGGAAGATTTTTGTCAGCCACCTATGGAACGAACCCCTAGAGTGCTGAGTCACTCTCTTCAGGATGGAAAGAGACAGCATGTCTTTCAGCTGATGCTAGCAGTGACATCATTGTTAGAGTGTGCTTCTGTTAGATCAAGAGGCCCAAGGAGCTCAAGGGAAAGCACAGGGGCTCATTTTTATGAGGCTAACTGGGAATAGCCATGGTTCTTATCAATTGCCACCTGCCATCAGCTGTTTTCTCTCCACCTGGTTCCAAGCAATCTAACACACTTATTAAAAGTTCAAACTGGCACTTACATCACCATCATAACATTGCTTACAATTCTAGGCCTAAAGGGTTTTACTAATTTAATCAGTAGTCTGGTGATCAAAGGGAGAGGGTTCATTACATGGGCATTGAGCCAAAGAAACAGTCTCATGAGGGATTTTCCTGGCATTTCCTCTGGCCACAGGTATGGAAGGAAGAAGTGTCAGGAAGGGTTGATAAGCTGAGAGTCAAGGCGGCAGTTGATGGGTTAGGTGTTTGATGAGGTGGAGGAAGAGGTTTAATGGGAGAGGTAGCAATGTAAGACTGTATAGTCAGAGAGCAGGATTTTCAGGTTTATGTTTTAGGTGCATTCTGAGCCAGTGTTGCAAAGAGAGGAGAACATGAACTTGGGAGTCTGACCAGCATGGTTTAGAATCCTAGCCCCTGCTATCTCTAAATAGCCTCCCTATAGGTCTGTTGTGAAGGTTACAGATAACGAGGCAAAGGTACAGATATGGTGCCTGGCACCCCGTGAATACTGAGGAAATCAGATTGGCCAGGTCATCAACATGAACACTGAAGTTAGCCAGATGTTGGCAGGACTCTAAGAGAGAGAAAGACTTAGAGCCAGATGCCAAAGCCTTCAGGCAGCCCCGGGGAGGCTATGGAAGAGAATGGTATTACAGAATAGCACATGCTTCAAAGGAAGAGGCTTTTCAGGAAAGATAGAACAGCACTGGTTTGGAATAGACCGTGAGGAGCGTGGGGGATGGCCTTTTCGTGGCCTTTTCATAGCATGAGCCTGGAGGAATGTGCTATCTCCTCCAAGTCACTCAAAGGCGTTTTCTACTACTGAATCCCAGGGCCGATCCAGATTCATCCTGCCTCGCAATTTTTCTTCTTCTCCTTCTTCTCCTTCTTCTTCCTCTTCCTGCTTTTCTTCCCCCTCCCTCATGAACGATGACATGGTGGTCATTGTTCCTTTCTCTGGGACCTCCTTCCTTGCCGGTCTTCCCCAGGCGCAATCTACCCAAGACCATTATGGATTGAGGTAATTGATTCACCTGCTTGGTATAGAAGAAGGGTCAAAGGCTGTGACTTGATCCAGCTTACTCATTACCTCCTTCCCCACAGGTACTTTCTTTGGGAGAAACACTACTCCTTTCGGCTAGAGCAGGTGTCCTTCACTTTTGCCCCCTTTCTTGCGCCCACTTACTCCTTTCTGTTTCTTCTTCAGCCCCTCTTTCAAGCTCCCTGTCCTTGTGATCTGCACCTTCCATTAGGCAGTGCTGCTCCCATCCTCTGGAGGGGGAGATTCCACCCCTCACCCTTTTTTTGTGTCTTCTGCACTTCAGCTCATCAGGCTTGTTGCAGCTAATGTAATGCCCTTGCTGGGGGGGTCAGGAAAGACTCAGGCCTTGTTGCATGCAGGAGGCTTGCCGGTTTCTAGAAATGGGAACTCATCAATCCCTTCTCCGATGGGGCCTGAGGCCTGGGTGTACTTAGATGAGGACCACTCTGACGGGCCCTAAGAGCAGCTATCAGGCTCTCCCTGAAAGTGTGAGCGGGTCCTGTCTTGGCAGAGGCATACAGGTTACTGTTTTGTTTGTTATCCCTAGGATCATTCTGTAAGAGAAGTACCTGTATGCTCTGTGTGTGTGTGCATGTGAAATTCTTAGAGCTTCCCTGTTTATTGAGAAATAAAACTGAAAACCACCGCAAGCTCAGATTTATATTCCGAAATCACATCCATTCTGAGAGAGCCTAAGGTTCAGCCACAGTTTTTTTTTTTGTAGGCAGGCACTGATACACTTTACTTTTCCTTTACTGAAGTGAAAAGGCACAGGCAGATTAAGAATTTATGGTAAAACAAACTATTGGAAGCATTACACTCACTAGAATTTCACACATTTAATTTTGTTATTTTTACTTTCTTACATCAGGCCTTTTAAATCCTGGAAGGAGAGCAGACATTTGGGACTTTTTTTTTTTTTTTTTCTCCTTCCTTCTGTTCTGTTTGGAAATAAGTTCCTTTAGTGTGACAGTTCAGACAAGCTGTTTGGACTGCCACTGTGGAGTGCCCCAGAGGGGGGCAGGGAGTACGCCTCTTGATTTTGTGCTTAAGGTGTTGACTTGTGTCCGGAATGCCACTCAGTCATCTCCAGTGGAATACAGTGAGAAGGCACAATTGGAATCTGAGCCACAAGGAATAGCCAGAGTCCTCCAGGCAGAAGTCATATTTTTAGATTTGTTTACTTATTTAAACTAGGTTCCAGAGGCCGGGCTCTTGTAGTCACTCCTATCATTTGAGTGACACTTGAGGACGTACCTGGACGCACAGGTGTGGCTGGTGGCTCCAGCAGGCTGGCCTGTCAGAGTTACTTAGGTCGGCGTTGGGCATCTAAGTGGAAACATTTGCTGTATCTCAGATGGGCGGGCAGATGCTTTAATTCACTACTGTATGTTTTTGCTGGAATAATAATACCCCATGTCACATATGAGGTTTGCCTGCATAGAGCAGTGGTCAGAGTGGGAGCCTGTGGGGTTGGCCTGCCTGGGTTTGGACACTGGTTTTATTCCATATTAGACAAATCACTTAGCCCTTTGGTGCCTCTGTTTTTCCAGGTATAAAAGGGATTATGGCACTCACTTGTTAGCATTGTTATAACGATGAAATGAGGTAATACCTAAGAAGTGCTGAGGGTGGTGGCTGAGACATGGAAGAAGCT
Organism: Neofelis nebulosa; assembly: GCF_028018385.1. Classification (NCBI taxonomy): domain Eukaryota; kingdom Metazoa; phylum Chordata; class Mammalia; order Carnivora; family Felidae; genus Neofelis; species Neofelis nebulosa. Next base: position 222,709,003 of record NC_080782.1, read on the forward strand.
CAGTAAAGCTGCTGTTACCATGACATCTAAAAGCACTTGAGAGTCAATGCTCTCGATCCTGTGTTAGGCAAAATAGTGGGACAGGCTAAGTATGATGTCTACCTAAGAGTTCTCTTAGACAGGCTATCTTTTTTTTTTTTTTTTTTTTAATTTTTTTTTTTTTTTAACGTTTATTTATTTTTGAGACAGAGAGAGACAGAGCATGAACAGGGGAGGGGCAGAGAGAGAGGGAGACACGGAATCTGAAACGGGCTCCAGGCTCTGAGCTGTCAGCACAGAGCCCGACGCGGGGCTCAAACTCACGGACCGTGAGATCATGACCTGAGCTGAAGTCAGACGCTTAACCGACTGAGCCACCCAGGCACCCCAAGATAGGCTATCTTTTGTCACTCTCTTCTCTGCATCTCCCCTCGTGCCCGGTCTCCAACTTGGGGTATTGACCTTCTTCTTCACTCAATAACTCTCCGTGGCTCTCCTGAGAAGCCAGCCACCCTGAGCTGTAAATTTCCCAGGATTATCAAGTAACACCTAAAATGCATCTTATTAAAGTTATTCAGCTCACATTCCGCCAGACAGATTTTTGGTTTGTAAACTCCTCAGGCATTTGTATATCTTATATACATGTTTGTGTCAGTTGCTTTAGCTATTCAGATTGCTTTCTTCTGAATGCCTAGAAGAGATCTGATTCTGAAGGTCTGGGGGTTTTGTTTGTTGAGCAAAGGGGAGGAACGAAGGTGCATTTTGGAATGTGGTTCTCTGGAGGAGGGTTGGTTTGGGTAGGGTGCTGTAGTGGGAGCTATGGCTTATAGGCAGCATGTGGGCCTTGAGTATCTGAGGGCCAGAGAGGAGAAAAGGGGAGACAGGTTAGGGTTCAGAAGAGAGGTGAAAGCCTGCCAGAAATAGCAGAAGGCAGAGTGACTGTCTCTGGACAGGCCTGGGTCAGACCTCAGCTCTTTTACCTAATAGCTCTACAGGCAAGTTATTTCATTCCCCAGTGATGGGGGTTTTTCTGTTCTGGGCTCTAATCAAATGTCCGATGCTATGAGTGAATTTCAGTAGTTTAATGTTTTACATATTTCCAAAGAAGAGTAGGAATTTGGAAAGTGAATCCCTTTTCTTTTTTAGTGTTTTATGCATTTCTCCTTTCTGGTGTTAATGGTGGATAGATCAGTTTATTATTTTGCTAGGGCTGCTATAACGAAGTGCCACAAACTGGGTGACTTAGAGTGACAGAAATTTATTGTCTTACGATTCTGGAGGCCAGAAGTCTGAGGTCAAGATGTCAGTAGTGTTCTTTCTGCAGGCTGTAGGGAGAAATTTGTTCCATGCTTCTCTCTCTTAGTTCTGGTGGTTTCCTTCTTCCTCCATGTTTTCACATTTGTCTTCCCTCTATGCCTGTCTCCCTGTCCAAATTGCCCCTTTTTATACGGACACCAGTTACATGGATTAGAGGCCCATCTACTACAGTATGACCTTATCTTAAGTAACTAATTGCATCTGCAATGACCCTGTTTCCAAATAGGGGTCTGACATACCGGGGGGTCAGGACTTCAACATACGGATTTTTGGGGGGATACCGTTCAACCGATACCACTCAACCCCTAACAGGAGGCTTGAAAGTAGTCTTTGTGCATCTGGGCTCATATGACAAGGACCAATTTTCTATAAATTCTGTTCTCTTGTTGGAGGTGATAGACTGTGATACCTTCCCTCTGAGGTGTCTGCATATTATACTTCATCTGCACTATGACAATTCTTTGGTGCTGAGGCATTATCGGATGAAGATTTTAAGACTTTTTTTCCCATGGGTCATTCCTCTTGGGGTAGTTGTATAACTTAAAACAGAAAATTCCTTTCTTAACTAATTGATAAATATAATTTAATATTGCTAAACGTCAGATGATAGCATAAATTTTGGGATGTCTTCACGAGAGTGAAGCATGGGCAAGTGTAGACTATATTGGGTAAGTCTAATACTATCTCCTGGTTCTCTGGAAGCAGCTGTTTCTTTCTCATACATTTGACCTGGTATTCCTGGGCTCATTTGCATACATAATTGTACATTTGAAATTTTGGCATTAAGCAGACTGTAGGGGAAGGAAGGGCTTTTCATCTTACCCATTGGTTTCTATTTGTCTAAGCCTCTGGACTGCTCTCAAGAAAAGGGCATCTTATTGGGCTAAATGTAGGGTCTGCTCACCAGACTTTGGATTTGAAGAAGATAGTTGGTACCCACAAGAAAACAAAAGAAACCAAACAAAACCTAGAGCCCCTAGAAAATAATAGTAAGTTTAAGGAAGCATGCTGCAGAAAAGAACATGGAAGAACCATTTGGAAATATATCTAATTTAATCTTATTATGAACTTCTTACCACTAAGAAATTCCTTCAAGTGAGTGAAACACAGCAAATTTTATTTATTTATCTATAAAAAAATTTTAATGGTTATATATTTTTGAGAGAGAGAGAGAGAGAGACACAGAGCATGAACATGAGCATGAGCAAGGGAGGGGCAGAGAGAGAGGAAGACACAGAATCTAAAGCAGGCTCCAGGCTCTGTGCTGTCAGTATAGAGCCTGATGCGGGGTCCAAACTCACAAACCACGAGATCTTGACCTGAGCTGAAGTCAGACACTTAACTGACTGAGCCACTCAGGTGCCCTGAAACACAGCAAATTTTAAAGAGCTTTTTAAGCTTCTTTGACTGAAGAATTATATTGGGGATTTATTCAGGGGAGATTACTGAACAAGTTAATATGGATTAACTGGAACATTAAATGAATATTCTTCATTTCAGTGCTCTTTATAATAACCAAAACCCAGAAATCAATAAAAGGCAATCAGTTAAATAAATTATTTGATGGCTTGTCCCTTTACTGGAAAGTTATGTAGTTATTAAAATGATGATGTGGAGTCTTTAACATTGACATACATTTATAATTAATTGCTAAGGTTACATAATTGTATATATAGATGAAATATTTTTATGGGAAAAGTTGTTTTCATAAGCCTAGGAAAAAAGTATAGAGGGATATATGGCAAAATATTGATAGTGATTATCCTAGGAGATTGGGTTTTTAATTATTTTTTTTTTGTTTTTAATTTTAGAGAGAGTGAGAGAGAGAGAGAGCACTTGTGCACATGAGTGGGAGAGGGAAGAGGGAGAGAGAGAAAATTCAAAGCAGGCTCCATGCTTAGCATGGAGCCCGACCCAGGGCTTGATCCCACAACCCTGGGATCATGACCTGAGCTGAAATCAAGAGCTGGACACTCAACCGACTGAGCCACCCAGGCGCCCCTTTAATTGTCTTCTATTATATATTTTTCAATGTTTTCAGGATTTTTTGCAGTAAATGTGCATTATTTTTATAATAAAAATGACAAGTCCATATAAAAAACTACCATTGGAGGTTCTGGATGGCTACTTGACATTTTTTTCCCCAACTCTGTAGCTCTTGAACAACTGGCCTCATTTAGATTCTGACATAATAAACACTTTTGATCATGAGGTTTACATTTAAAAAAGCTCAAGGACTCCCTATTGCTGCCAAAACAGTGTAAAGCCCATCTGCCTGGTGAGTGCTGATCTTCTCTAGATTGCTGATCTTGATTAACCTCCTGGGTTTGATTGAGCCCATCTGGAGTAAGTCCAGAAAAGTTTCTACCAAGTTTTCAAAAAAGATGTGACTATCTGCTTGCGAGGTTTTTGAAGACTATGGATCAGCCCAGAGCACTAGCACATCAGACCCTGCAGGAGGACGCTATTCCAATTGTCTGCTCTTTAACACCTTCATCAAAGGTTGGCTGCGAAAGGTGGTATTTATGGTAGAATTCATCTTCTCTTCTCGATGCTACAAGTTCTAATGCTTGAATCAAGCCAAACCAACAAAATTCCCATTCATGGAATGTATTTTCTTTTTCTTTTTCTTTTTTTTTTTAACGTTTACTTATTTTTGAGACAGAGAGAGACAGAGCATGAACAGGGGAGGGGCAGAGAGAGAGGGAGACACGGAATCTGAACCGGGCTCCAGGTTCCTAGCTGTCAGCACAGAGCCCGACGCGGGGCTCGAACTCACGGACCGTGAGATCATGACCTGAGCCGAAGTCGGACGCTCAACCGACCAAGCCACCCAGGCGCCCCATGGAATGTATTTTCTAAGCTGCTCATGAAATTATATTCATTGGTTGCATTTTAATATTATCCAAGAAAAACGGGACGTTTATTAAAAGTCCACAATGCTGTTGTCTCACAGCATTCCCAGAATTCCCTCAGGCCTTAGGGAATAACAGGAAGAGGACCAAAAGTCACAGACTCTTATCTGTACCTTTAGCCTCTGCTTCTTACTGTGGTCAGTTTTGTTTTCTCTCTTTGTAGATGCACCCTTCTGAGCTTCTCTGATCCGGGTAGCCACTTGGCCCTAATTGAGCCGAATAAATAAGGTGGCTTGAGTAACCCCTACCCCCACCCCAAGGGTGAAGGAGAATGGCTAGGGTGAGGGAGAGAAGGAGGTGGGGGAATTGGGTACAGTTTTCAGAAAAGGGACATCTCTTTATTACACTCTAATATATATATATTAGATATATCTATATCTATATCTATATCTATATCTATATCTATATAATTCTATCACCTGAGATTCCCTTTACTACAAGTTCTTGCTTTTTGGGATAATCATTCTTATGTCCTAGTTTTATTTATTTATTTATTTATTTATTTATTTATTTATTTATTTATTTATTTTTAAAAAATATAAGGAGAAATAGGTGTAGAAAAAGATTTACTGCATTTTTGGTTTCAGTAGGAATGGTCTTGAGGGGACTGTCAGTGACATCACTGAATAATCTGGAGAAGTTTCATATGACAAAATTGCTTTAGAACATTGTGCTAAATATTAAATTGGAAAAGTAAATTTAACTGGTTGTTACTTTTCTCTGTAGCTCAGAAACAAATATAAAGCTCAACTGTAGCTATTATCCTAGGCTTCTATGTTGTGATATTTGTGTGTTTCTTTTTATTGGTCTAAAATCACCACTTTTACTTATATTTTCCCTAGTCTTGTTGCTCCTTTCTTATTTGATTATTGCATGTATTTTTTTATTGGAAGCACCTCAAATTCTTTAGGAGGGGGCAGTCCTAAATAAAGACCAAGTTATTTTTTTTATTATAATAGAATTTATAAGGAGAAACTTAGTTCTTATTTCTGCTCATTAAGCATTTTTTTTTCTTTGTAGCTGATTTTATATGGCCTACGTAGGATAAATACTCTGCAACAATAAAGACCAAGTTTTTCATATTGAGTAAGAGCTTAATCCCACCCCCCCATTTATCTTTTCATGTCTACTTCAAGTTAGTTTTAAAATTGGTGCTTTTTGTAATCAAATCTAAAGGAGCTAGTAATTTGGAGATACCATATGGGGATAGAAAAGCGAGGGGAGACGTAGAGAAGCTTGTTTTATCACCCCATATATAACATTATTCCTAGGGTATCTGTCTATATTGCTGGTGCCCAGTATACTTCTGTGCATACTTTTTGCATGTAAAAGTGTGAATCAACAGATAAAAGTTCTTGTCTCATGTTAATAAATGTCTGCTTGTGCATGTGATAAAATCTTTTTGATGCTCTTAAGTCATACAATGTCTTTTTAGTCACTCTATTATTTTAGTATAAAGCATAAATTGTATGTGTATGTATCTGTGGCATATATACACTTACAATAGGTATATTATACATATATATCATATAGATATTAAGGTCAGATATAACACCTGTCATCATAAGGATGTACCTAAATATAAAATCTCACATCCAGTAACAATTGTCAAATGCTTTTTTTTCCCCACCAACATTTTATCATTAAATTTTCAAACCTCCAGAAAAGGTGAAAGAATTTGATAGTGAACAGCCATATGCCCACCATTTAGATTCCATAACTAACATTTTACTATATTTGCTTTATCACATGTAGATCTCCATGTATCTATCCCTCTCTCTATTTACTAACACATCTTATTTTTTGGATACATTTTAAAGTAAATTGCAGACATCATAACACTTCATCCCTAGACACTTCAGCATTATCTTTAATTGGAGTTAATGATTTTCTATGCCTTTTTTTCCCCCTTTGAGGTGATAACTACATACAGTGAAATTTATAAATCTAAATGTACCAATGGAAAAGCTTTCATAAAGGTATACAACTGTGTAACCCAAACCACCATTAAGATATAGAACACTACTATCATTCTAGAAAGTTCCCTTCTTGCTCCTTCCCGGTCAGTTCCCATGCTTCACTCCCAAGGCAACAATTGTTCTGATTTTTACTTATCATTGATTAGTTTTGTTTATTCTAGAACTTATAACTAGAATTAGACAACTGCTTTTGAAAATAAAAAAGTTTTGCTTTATTGTTAATACTATTTAAATTTCTGGGATAATTAAATGTGGCCCTTAGGGTCCTAAAGTGCATAGAGTCATAGATTATTGTCAAAATGGGGTATTACCCAGGACAGAACAGGAACTTACCCCTGGGTCTGGCTGACAAGAGATAACTTGAGCTATGTTCTTGGGCAAGTCACTTCCATTAAATTTTCTCCTTTGTGGAATGAAAAAGTGAAAAGCTTTTGGAAGGGAATCTAGTGAGCAATCAAATAAGCACAAGTTTGCGGTTGTCTGGGCAAAGATTATTTGTTAGTCATGGAGACACTTTGTTGGCTGGCTGCCTCCAGGGACAGGGACACATCCTGCAGAAAGAGGGAGGGTCAGGGGAACAATAGTGAACTCCAAGAAAGGGTGGGCAGGCCAATGACCACTTCACCGTAGGCACTTCTTTATTTCTCTTTTTTCTTCCTTTGCCTTCTCTGTCCTCTTGACCTTTAATTTCCTTTCTCTTCCTTTTCTGTTATTCCCCCGTAGCAGCTGAACATTCTGATCCCTTGTGCTTAAGGTTTTGCCTGTAGCTCCTACAGTCCACCAGACACTCTAGGCTTTGGGGTGTTTCTTCCCACAGCCCTCTGGAGAGCAGAATGACAGTTCTCCACACCCACGGGGTTGGTCTGCTCTGTTGTCCCACTTAGCAGGGCCGGGAATGGCGAGCTGCTAACCCGACTAGCTGTGAGTCAGCATTTCTCCCCACGGACGCAGGCCTGGGGAGAGACCCTGGGAGAGGATGTGGAGGAGGCACTTTCCTTTCCCAGACTGGAGATCAGACATCCCCAGGGGCAGGGCAGGCGGGAGTAGGGGGGTGTGGGGGGGAGGGGGGAGCCGGTCTCAGAATTATACACATTCATGTGCAAGTAGACATGAATTTGCAGGAATTAGTGTCACAATTCCAAAATGTGCTCTTAAAGTCTTAGGCTCTTAAAGCATTATTTGAAAATAAATTTTATATAGGT